>NW_028280692.1:0-9835 GCF_059751315.1 Micrasema longulum | reverse complement strand
TGGCGCACGGAAGGAATGCGGTAGTGTGTTTTAATCGTAACTCAACCGGGCAGCGTCAAGACACATTATCGCATTCCTTCCGTGCGCCCCTTGAACGTGGACCGCGTCTAAACCTACCTTGATCACGGTTACCACTTGAAAATGAAGATGTCGTGAAAACAGCAAAACTGGTGTTAAGGAAAATTGGAAAATAAATGCTAGTGTAGTGGTTGGCGCTTTCGCCTACTATGCCTGAGGTCTGAGCTTCTGTTTCTGGGTGGGTTTACATTTTTATTTTTAAAGGTGGTTTTACCCTGAAATATATATATATTTTACCACTTTAAATACACATACAAATTTGGACACGTTGACTAGGCCATACACTGCGGATGCCTCCCGAGAGCCTTAACCACGCTTGCCTACTTTACAAGGCATCAGGCTCTCGATGTCCTAGACGTCTACTGCTGACTTCGTTCGTCGGCAGTTTATGTCAGAACTTCGGGACGAGAACCTGACTTGGGAGGACGCAAAGGAGTTGGCAGCTGATACAGATGCATGGAGAGTCTTTGTGGATACCATATGCTCCAACTAGGGAGCGGACATGGAATGATGATGATGACCAGATGGCTACTCTTGGGTAAAAACTTTTAAAAAGGAAATCTTGGCGTGTTTGGGTTCAATTCCTGGGTGGTTCAACACGAAATATTTGCTTACAAGGTGGTTTTACACGGAAATATTTCGGTAGTCAGATGGCAGAAGGGACCATCTGTAATTTTCAAAAATGTTCAGGAGAGCTGAAATACGACCCAATTTCAAGACTTCAATCCCGAAAATAAAATATTTTAGTGTTGCTTTTCAAAAATAAATTGCCATTCTAAATTATGGCGTTTTTTTTTATTATTTCTATGTGTATTTACTGAAATATTGATTAAAACTTTTGAAAACTAAAAAACAGAAAAAAATACAGATGGACCCTTCTGCCATCTGACTACCGATATATTACAAGCGTAAGACTGATCACTTTACCTTCAATGAAACAAAAATGATCTTAATTGGCTCCTATAGGAAAATATCACATACTACGAATACCGATAAAAATATGTGAAATGGATTTTAAAATATTAATTGTATTTTCAAAATCAATATGGATATATTTTGAAAAAATGTTTTCATTCATAATTTTATTTAATTTTTTTTTAAATACGCCTCCGACTCGTGTTTGAATCATTTGAATAAATCTGTAGCATGTGAAAACAATGTCTATTGTTTACTCAAAAAGTTAAAATTTAATTGATTTATTTATGGAATCACTTTGTAAAGCTCCTTTGAGGTATTATATTACGAAAATGGCGCTTTATAAGTTATCCATAATAATATCACGTAAAATTCAATCGCCGACTTACCTTAAAATACCAGTTTTATTGTTTTTTGACATAATCACTTTGATAAATTTTATGATGTAACATATTTTGTTATACATACGCACAAAATACTTATGAACAAAATTTTGTCTCAAAGGGCAAAATGTTTTTATTCTATCAATGATTTTTGTATCTTCACTCTGAATTATTTTATAACTGTTTTCTCTCACAATTTCACTCTGTGTTCCCCTATACCAATGACGTTAAATCAAATAGACACATTTCAAGTTTGAAGTTAATCCACGAAACTGTACATATCACTGCTTAAATTCAAAAGGACCACAAATCAAAATTTGACCTTTTCTAAGATGAAAATCTTGAACGAGGAAATCGAGGGGAGATACATCCACCTCGTAATATAGTATCAACATATACATCGATAACTGTATGAAAGAACTGAAAGATTTAAGAATGGGAGCAAAAATGAATGGTATAACTGTTAACTGTCTTCTGTATGCGGATGATGCCGTGCTTCTTGCTAGCAGCAAAGAAGACCTTCAATTCTTAGTAACAAAAGTCTACGAGGTATGCAAGAAAAGCGATTTGCTTATGAATGTTGATAAATCGAAAGTGATGGTTTTTGAAAGGGATGAAAATATAACTAAATGTGAGATCAGCGTGAACGGAGATAATCTGAATCAGGTAGAAGAATTTGTGTACCTGGGAAGTATGTTTACTAGGGACGGAAAGGCCGATAAAGATATTGAAAGGAGGGTGAGTGCCGGGAACAGGGTGAACGGTGCACTAAAATCTACTTTGGCAAACAAATGTTTATCGCAGGAGGCTAAACTAGCAGTTCACAACGGAGTTCTAGTTCCAACTCTAATGTATGGGAGCGAAGTATGGAATTGGAAAAATAATGATGAAAGTAGGTTGAATGCGATCCCTCAGGCGAATGTGTGGTAAAACGATGTATGATAGGTGCACAAATGTCGAGATCCGTGAAGTGTGTAAGGCTGAGACATGCATTATTGACAGAATTAAGAAAGGGGTGCTGCGTTGGTTTGGACATGTAGAGCGAATGGACAGCGAAAGAACGACTAAAAGGATCTACGATGCAAATGTTGATGGATGCAGAAAACGAGGAAGACCGAGAAAGACATGGCACGATCAAGTCCATCAAATACTTGAAGATGGACATGTCAAAAGTAGGAATAATCGGCGTGCGTGCATAAGAAGATGTATGAATGTAGAGGAAGCGAGGTCTGTATGCCAAGATAGAGTGTTATGGCGTTCTATCCTCTCTGCCTACCCCTACGGGGAAACGGCGTGATGGTTTGTTGTTGTTGTTGTTGTAATATAGTGGTTGGCGTGTTCGCCTACCACGCCTGAGGCCCCGGGTTCGATCCCCAGCAGTATGGGCATGAAATATTGGTTTTGCACTGAAATATTTCTTTGTCCCGTAGCTTTAAAGGGTAGGACTGCTCACCGTATCTTCGTGTAACAGATGATCAGGATCCACTGCATTTAGTGCACCGGGCAATACGAGACCCTACTCATCTGATGATGCGTATCTCAGACACGCTTCTGAGAAAAACGCGGAGAAGAAAATAATGTTGTTCATGTCGTAGTTTCAATACTACGATTAGATCTGGTCCATCTCAGTAAATGTTTAAATCTAGAAAGACTTGCACCAAAAAAGTCCAGATCTTGTCTCGAGTTTACAGTGTGACACAATCGGGACATCGGTGCATGCAAGCCGTAGTTTGCACTGTGCTGATCGAGAAACAGCACATGATTATTTTGCAACCGGCGGATCGGAACATTGAATGCCACTTGTTCCAGTAACGATGGTACATCAATTAAGCGACTTAGTAAATTAAACATAAATATGGAGTCAATGTTATTTCTACGTTTCTCCGTAAGTGTAGTTACCTCATACTGTTCCAACCACGTTATTTATATGTTTTTGTACCGATGTATAATATTTTTTCTCTCTTTTAATTTATTTTTTTCTTTTTCTTTTCCCCTTTTCCAAAACCCGCTGCACGTTGATGTCACCCAACAACCATTTTAAAATTTTGAAAAAATCACACAACCTTAAATTACCTGCCTGCCTTGATGTCGCCGTCGTAAACATATGTAAACACCACTCGATGGGCGCATGTCGCGTAACGGCAACACCGATCTAAAATGCCGGCAAACAGAGGCCAAGAAGCAGAGGAAGAAGAAGAGCTTGACAGGTAAAAAATGCATTTTTTTTCTATGATCAACTGTCAATAGTTTAACAAAAATGTCCTACAATTTGATTGCGATTTTCTTGTAGTAAATTATTTACAACTTGTTGGAAATAGCCCCCAAAAATTCAAATATTTGGGTAAATGTAGAATAAATTTTCAGATTACTATTGACAGTTGACTGAATATTTTCTCATTGTCTGCATTGCAAATTAATGTTTTCAAATTTATCTTATATTAGTTACCGAACTCTTAGAGACCTATTAATTTTCATTATTATCCTAGTAAAGACTCCAAAATGAATATTTTATGCTTTTTAATAATGACTGCCGAAACAAGATGTCAGCCAAAATGGGAACTGAATTTTGGCTTCTGTTCTAGTTTTGGACGAAACCAGAGCCTAAATTTATTTAAATAAGTTTAAAGTCACTTTAAAATGCCCAAATTAGGAAATTTTAATAGTTAAACCCTACTAGTTTACTGAAAGAGGTGTAAAATAAAATTCACAATCAAATAAAAGGCGTAAATTTATTGTGACAACTAACAACACTCTCACTGGCCGAAAGCCGAAACAAACTAAAGGCCACAGGTCGCGCGGGCGAGTCATGAGCCATATGATGCAGCCGAACGTAATCCGACACATAGCGACCACGGGTTTCGGCTGATTCCGGCTAAAATTGTCCAAAATCAAAACCGAAACCACAGCATCAGTAGCTCACTAAAAATGAATGAACCGTACGAAGACGGTAATATAGAATTCTAAACTATTGCAGGCCTATCATTGAAAATCGATAGATTTTTAAAATTACATTACAAGCCCTGAACCCTACAGTGGGTTGCCTGTGTGCTTCTGGTAATGAGCTTGGGTCATGGGCCAGGAAGCAGAGTGTAATGCTCTGCACCATGCGAAGGAACTGATAAAAGGGTACTCGCAAAGTTTTACTTTTGACCTAATAAGCTCAGCCGAAATCAAGTGAGGGTTATCACTAGAGCCCGCCCAGGGCACTGCAGGTTGAACAAACACCGCGCTAGAACGAACCTTTCCCAAATTTCTAGATGTAGGTTCTGCAGTGCAGATGACGACGGAACACCTTTACAAATTCTATGTGAATGTGATGCTTTTCATCATAAAAGGAACCTCATCCTCGGGGGACCACTTGTTAAAACCTGAGGATGATAAAGAGCTCGCCCCCTACCTAATAGCCCGATACTTTACGGAACTGGGCACCTAACTTTCGTTAAAATGAATTTAAGCATATCAGCTTCAGGCTGGTCACTTAAAATTAAAATAATAATAACAACCTTGTTACTGAGAATGCCTCCCTCGACGTTAACCTCATTTGCCTACTTAAGTTAGGTCAGATTCTCCAGTGAATGTCCACTGCTGACGGTTAATGTCAAACAGTTAGGTCTCTAAGGGTAATGAAAGATCGCTTGAAAGCAAATGGTAACATTATTTCTTGCATTTTGTCGATTTAAATTTTCTTAAATCTTATTGCATTACCCCAATGCAAAATGGTTGTATGCTCAAATGAAAAAGTGGTATATTTTATTAATTTTTAAGATGGATCAATTGACCTAAAATAAGTGAAGATAAATCAATAGATCAGTGGTGTAAAAAAATTATTGTCACAGTAAAATCCAATAAATTAGTATTTTTCACTGTCTGGGCAGATAAAGAATATATCGTCGCTGCTCAGGCAAAGCCACTAACTCAAAAACATCATTTTGAGAAATTGCAATTATGTTTGGAGACTAAGGAAAAATCAAATTATTGCGTTTTGGAGGTTTTATGTACACAACATTATTCATATATTTTAAATAAATTCCCTTGATAACTTTTCCTTTTGATACATTGAAAAATATCTGGATAGTTTTTGTTGAGGCAAGGTGCCTAAAATTTGGTTAAGTGACTTTTGCTAGTTTATAATGGGGAATTATTAACCGGGCGAATAAATAATATATGGATGACTGTTAATGAGATACTTTAATACTTAATCGAGCGGCGTTAAATTATATTTGCAAAAAATTAACTTCATTAGCGATAATTATGGATGACTAAAAATTCGTAAAATAAGCTAATAATAGTGGGAAACAGTTAATCTAAGCTAGCAACTGAAGTTCCAAGTGTCCGAAATAAATAATAAATTGGGCAAAAAAAAGTTAGGTTAGGTTAGGTGTTCGCTCAAGAATTATT
Organism: Micrasema longulum; assembly: GCF_059751315.1. NCBI lineage: Eukaryota > Metazoa > Arthropoda > Insecta > Trichoptera > Brachycentridae > Micrasema > Micrasema longulum. The sequence goes on along the minus strand of NW_028280692.1, from coordinate 4,061 downwards.
ACACTGATCGTTCTGATAACTCGTAAATCAAATTTGTATTTTCAAGCCGTTTTCAATATTTTTTTAAGAGTTAGTGAAGGGAAGAAAATATTATAATGTTGTGGTTAAAAATGTAGTTTTTTTTTAATTTAAAGAAATATTTTTAACGTGTTTTTTAAAAACGATTTAATATATAACAATATAAAGTCACAAAGTAAAAAAAAACAATGATTCGGACCTTGGCGACGATTGCCCCTTAAAGAACACAATTTTACCTTTCGAATGGCATATTTGACTCAAAATTAAGGTTAGTGACTTTTGCCTAAACGGCGACGATGTGTGGTTCTGTGTGTGAAATAGAACCAGAATCCTGGATGAGTGTTTTCCACTCGATGGCCATCCTCAGGTAAAAATCCTTGAGATAGAAATTGAGCGGAGACAGTTCCCCTTGTGATATTTCATATTCGCGAACCAGCTCCTTAAGCGTAAGACTAATCACCTTACATTCCATGTAACAAAAATCACGCAGATACGCTGCAATCGGAGTGCTTATGCAGTACCCTGTGCACCACTGGGGTAAATTAAAGTACTTTTGTCAAATATTTATTAATTGAAATGGTGGCAGCGGCCTCTGCGGTGTAGTGGTTGAGACGCTCGTCTCACACGTGGAAGATTCCGGGTTCGATTCCCGGTGAGAACACAAAAATTAAAATGTGATGTTTCTGAAGCCTGGGTGTTCTGTGCTGTAATTCTCCACTGTCCACGGGCCTCCTGGCCCTTTGTGGTGCAAAAAAAATATGCATATATTATGAAGCTTTTAATAGTTTTTAGGAAAAAGTTGAATGAAATTTTTTAAACTTTTAGCATACAACCTTTAAGCTGGACTGCAGCGAGCTGCAATATTGATAATTAAAAGCCTAAAAAATTTCTGTTATCATTAATTTCATAACTTGTCTCTCTGAGAAGTTAATATATTTTTTAAAAAATATCAAAGATAACCTACATTTTTTACTTTCTCAATTAAAATTCCGTCTTTTAATTACCAATATATCCTTATGCCTGTTATTTCTGATGCATTTTGATAACGTTAATTTTCTATTTGATGTAAAACCTGGAGTTGCGATTCTAATGAATATACAGATATTATAATATACGGACAGCCGTATATTTAAAATTGCAATAAGTTAATTAATGTGTCTTTTGATCCGAAATCAGGCCCCATAAAGAAATCGCGCATTTTCGTCGATTCGCTTTCCCGATGAGTTTACCACGGGGATTTAAAAAAAAAAAAACAATTTTATTTTTTCATATATATGTACATTACAAAATGGAATATCTCAATTCATACATTTGGAAATAATTAAAATAACAAGGTAAATTAGGTAGATATAAAAATAACAACAATAACAAATTACAACAGGGATGGAGAATACCTTAAATAAGGGAATATGGAAGTCAAGGCATTTACAAGGCTTATGACCTGTCATTGGCTAGTTTAAGTGGCCACTTTACACACTGTGTAACATTCACCATTTTGCCTATGTTTAAACATCCATATTTTTTCAATTCATCCATTTGTTGATTTTAGTGAAGTTAAATAGCTGAAACCTTTATTGTTGCGAAGAGATTCATCTGACTGAATTATTTCACATACTAGGCAACGCCTGAAAACAATTTTTCAATTTTTAAACTTCTTTTTGGGCCAGTTGGTTTCATTACAATATTTGAGTTTGTCCAAATGTTCGTAGACAAAAGACTGGATTTCACCCCCTCGGGGGTCATTAAGATTAACAAATTACAACAGGGATGGAGAATACCTTAAATAAGGGAATATGGAAGTCAAGGCATTTACAGGGCTTATGACCTGTCATTGGCTGGTTTAAGTGTAATTGTAATAACAACAATATTTTGAGTTTGTCCAAATTTTTGTAGACAAGGACTGGATTCGACTCCCCGGGGAGCTGTTTATATTAACATATTACAACAGAGATGAAGAACATTTAAGAGAAGGTAATATAGAAGTCTAGACATCTACAGGGCTTATTACCTGTCAATGATTCCAGTCCTTGTCTACAAAAATTTGGACAAATTCAAAACATTGTTTATTTCATTACTCGTAAATAAGCCAAACGACAGTTCAAAGTTTGAAAACTCACGGACGTGCTTACCACGTCACGTTTTAATTCACCGTGTCTAGACACAAATTGCGCTCGAATGGCACGCCACAAAATATGTGATTTCTTCATGGGGTCCCCTTTATAATATTTAAGACCGTTATACTAAAAAAAAAATAATTTGGATGGAGACATTAGAACCACAGCTTCATACATTTTAATAAAATTCCTGAATGTTGTTTCCTTATAAATTTCAACTGGATGTTTGTTGACAATTTAGTTCATGTGAATCTGTGTGTTTTTTAATGGATTTTTTGGTGTTATAATTTAATTAAAAAATGTATTTATAAAAATTTATATAAATGAATGAGTTAGTGCAAAATGTTTAGTTGAAAATTTGTATCATTTATATAAATTAATAAAAAATCATAAGTAGTTCGAAGCATCTGTTATGAGATTAATAAAAAAAACTACAGCTTATAAAAAAAAAATATAGCTTATTTTATAAAAATTCTTGGAGTCAAATTTTGTTGAAATAACAATATTTCTCATTTATTAAAAATGAGAAATACTGTAAAGAAATCTTTTATGAGGGAGTTCATTGCTGCGGGTAATTGGGTATAATTTTTTAAATCTTAATTAGTAAGTAATAAGTATCTCTAAAATGCATTGATTTTTTTTTTTTCAATAAAAATTAACTAATTTTAAACTGCGTCACAAGTTCTTTAGAAAGTTCTTCCTAATTAACAAATTATAAGAGTATTGCGATAGATTTCCGGTTTCTGGAAGCCAACCGACCAATCGGCAGAAGTCACCGACTAAAAATTGTGACGTCACCGGTGGAGTAATTTCAAAATTATAAAAATCATAGCGCTGATAATACATAAAAAAAAATTGGCTTATTTTGATACTCAATTAAAAAATTAAAAAATTGAAGACAACCTCTGCACTTTCTTATTCAAAATACATCGGCCTTAGACAGCCAACAGCGAAACTGGCGTCGCGGGTCCGAATCCCACCAGTCACAAGAAAAAAAACTCTAAGTTAAAAATATAAGTCCCGATGATGAGGAAGTGCCCTCAAAACTGGTCGATGCATAACTAAAAATTTAATTGGTTTACACAAGTTTATAAACATATAGTGCTTGGCCAAAGTGGCGAGCGTTTTGCGGCGCGGAGCGGGAGAACTGCGCGGTGAACTCAAACATATGGTAATAAGTGTAGTATCCATAGTAACCGTGGCACGGTGCCGCGTACCTCGCCCGCGCCCGCGCCGCGCTGCAAACCGCTCGCCACTATGGCCAAGTACAAAGTGTAAAATGTCATACCACGAACGAAAAATGTTTTCGATATTTTATATCTTCCTATTCCAGTCATATTTAAATCTATCGAACAAAAAAATTTCGCTTGTAAATGCCTTGTTGGTTTGGGCCAATATGCTTTGGCCATGTAAAGATGCCACAAAACTATTAGTAAAAAATATCGCCGAAGCTAGCTTACGTAGAAAAGTGTAAATAATTTATCGGCTTGAATTTGTTTTCTCCATTTTAAAGTATTTTTGTTTTTCGTTTACCTCGTTTAGGAGACGAGGAGACGGGCAATGTAGGTGTGACGGGCAACAACCACATCCCGCAGGAAGAGGATAATCACGTGGAGAGCAGCGCGCCGGCGCCCAGCAGCTCGGAGTCCAGCCACAAGAAGGAGAAGTCCGTCCTGCAGGCCAAGCTCACCAAGCTGGCCATCCAGGTCTGTCTAGATTAGGGCAACAGTACCACAGGAAAATTTCATTGACCCCTCCCTCCCGTACAAATTGAAATCAATACATAAGGTGGCGGTAGAGACAAGAGACCGAGACGGCTACTCAACTTATGCCTTTACATAGTGTACAGTTCGTGAGTGAGACCGACACCGGTGTTGGTCTCTTGTTTTATTCTCCGGTCTCCGTCTCGGTCGCGCCCCAACTGCCACA
>NW_028280691.1:0-11766 GCF_059751315.1 Micrasema longulum | reverse complement strand
CGTGCTCGCAGACATTTATTATTTTGGCCCAGATCGTACCGTCATGAGCATTTTGGTTTTTCGACTTTTCACGATGAAAACACAAAAGTGTTGAAAAAAAAATTGCTGGTCTTCAGCTGGTCCAACGGTGCGAGCGTCCACCTTCGTTTATGTTCAATGCAATTTGGACACTTGGCACATTTACCATGTGTTTTACTAACGGATATTGAAATACATCATTTGAAAATTAAGTATGAAAATAATAAGAGTTTAGACCGTACCGTCATCAGCATTTTGGTTTTTCGACTTTTCACGATGAAATCACAATAGTGTTAAAAGTAAAAACATTTGCAAAAAAAAGGCGAACGCCCGCACCTCGCCGAACGCTGGTCTTCAGCGTCCGATGGTGCGAGCGTTCGCCTTCGTTTATGTTCAATGCAATTTTTACACTTGGCAAATTTACCATGTGTTTTACTAACGGATATTGAAATACATCATTTGAAAATTATGTATGAAAATAATGCGAGTCCAGACCGTACCGTCATGAGCGATTTGGTTTTTCGACTTTTCACGATGAAAACACAAAAAAAAGGCGAACGCCCGCACCTCGCCGAACGCTTGTCTTCAGCTGGTCCGACGGTGCGAGCGTCCACCTTCGTTTACGTTCAATGCAATTTGGACACTTGGCAAATTTACCATGTGTTTTACTAACGGATATTGAAATACATCATTTGAAAATTATGTATGAAAATAATGCGAGTCCAGACCGTACCGTCATGAGCATTTTGGTTTTTCGACTTTTCACGATGAAAACACAAAAAAAAGGCGAACGCCCGCACCTCGCCGAACGCTGGTCTTCAGCTGGTCCGACGGTGCGAGCGTCCGGCTTCGTTTATGTCCAATGCAATTTGGACACTTGGCAAATTGACCATGTGTTTAGCTAACGGATATTGAAATACATCATTTGAAACTTATGTATGAAAATAATGCGAGTCCAGACCGTACCGTCATGAGCATTTTGGTTTTTCGACTTTTCACGATGAAAACACAAAAGTGTTGAAAAAAAAAATTTGCAAAAAAAAAGGCGAACGCCCGCACCTCGCCGAACGCTGGTCTTCAGCTGGTCCGACGGTGCGAGCGTACACCTGCGTTTATGTTCAATGCAATTTGGACACTTGGCAAATTGACCATGTGTTTTACTAACGGATATTGAAATACATCATTTGAAAATTATGTATGAAAATAATTAGAGTCCAGACCGTACCGTCATAAGCATTTTGGTTTTTCGACTTTTCACGATGAAAACACAAAAAAAAGGCGAACGCCCGCACCTCGCCGAATGCTGGTTTTCAGCTGGTCCGACGGTGCGAGCGTCCACCTTCGTTTATGTTCAATGCAATTTTTACACCTGGCAAATTTACCATGTGTTTTACTAACGGATATTGAAATACATCATTTGAAAATTATGTATGAAAATAATTAGAGTCCAGACCGTACCGTCATCAGCATTTTGGTTTTTCGACTTTTCACGATGAAAACACAATACTGTTAAAAATAAAACATTTGCAAAAAAAAAGGCGAACGCCCGCACCTCGCCGAACGCTGGTCTTCAGCTGGTCCGACGGTGCGAGCGTCCACCTTCGTTTATGTTCAATGCAATTTTTACACTTGGCAAATTTACCATGTGTTTTACTAACGGATATTGAAATACATCATTTGAAAATTATGTATGAAAATAATTAGAGTCCAGACCGTACCGTCGCGAGCATTTTGGTTTTTCAAATTTTCACGAAGAAAACACAAAAGTGTTGAAAAAATAATTTGCAAAAAAAAAGGCGAACGCCCGCACCTCGCCGAACGCTGGTCTTCAGCGTCCGATGTTGCGAGCGTTCGCCTTCGTTTATGTTCAATGCAATTTGGACACTTGGCAAATTTACCATGTTTTTTACTAACGGATATTGAAATACATCATTTGAAAATTATGTATGAAAATAATTAGAGTCCAGACCATACCGTCATAAGCATTTTGGTATTTTGACTTTTCACGATGAGAACATAAAAGTGTTAAAAAAAATAATTTGCAAACAATAAGGCGAACGCCCGCACCTCGCCGAACGCTGGTCTTCAGCTGGTCCGACGGTGCGAGCGTCCACCTTCGTTTATGTTCAATGCAATTTGGACATTTGGCAAATTGACTTTGTTTTTTACTAACGGATATTGAAATACATCGTTTGAAAATTATGTATGAAAATATTGAGAGTCCAGACCGTACCGTCACGAGCATTTTGGTTTTTCGAATTTTCACGATGAAAACACAAAAGTGTTGTAAAAAAAATTTGCAAAAAAAAAGGCGAACGCCCGCACCTCGCCGAACGCTGGTCTTCAGCGTCCGATGTTGCGAGCGTTCGCCTTCGTTTATGTTCAATGCAATTTGGACACTTGGCAAATTTACCATGTTTTTTACTAACGGATATTGAAATACATCATTTAAAAATTATGTATGAAAATAATTAGAGTCCATACCGTACCGTCATAAGCATTTTGGTTTTTCGACTTTTCACGATGAAAACACAAAAGTGTTAAAAAAAAAATTTGCAAAATAAAAGGCGAACGCCCGCACCTCGCCGAACGCTGGTCTTCAGCTGGTCCGACGGTGCGAGCGTCCACCTTCATATATGTTCAATGCAAATGGACACTTGGCAAATTTACCATGTGTTTTACTAACGGATATATAAATTCATCATTTGAAAATTATGTATGAAAATAATTAGAGTCCAGACCGTACCGTCATAAGCATTTTGGTTTTTTGAATTTTCACAATGAAAACACAAAAGTGTTGAAAAAAATAATTTGCAAAAAAAAAGACGAACGCCCGCACCTCGCCGAACGCTGGTCTTCAGCGTCCGATGTTGCGAGCGTTCGCCTTCGTTTATGTTCAATGCAATTTGGACACTTGGCAAATTTACCATGTGTTTTACTAACGGATATTGAAATACATCATTTGAAAATTATGTATGAAAATAATTAGAGTCCAGACCATACCGTCATAAGCATTTTGGTATTTTGACTTTTCACGATGAGAACATAAAAGTGTTAAAAAAAATAATTTGCAAACAATAAGGCGAACGCCCGCACCTCGCCGAACGCTGGTCTTCAGCTGGTCCGACGGTGCGAGCGTCCACCTTCGTTTATGTTCAATGCAATTTGGACATTTGGCAAATTGACTTTGTTTTTTACTAACGGATATTGAAATACATCGTTTGAAAATTATGTATGAAAATAATTAGAGTCCAGACCGTACCGTCATAAGCATTTTGGTTTTTTGAATTTTCACGATGAAAACACAAAAGTGTTGAAAAAATTAATTTGCAAAAAAAGAGGCGAACGCCCGCACCTCGCCGAACGCTGGTCTTCAGCGTCCGATGTTGCGAGCGTTCGCCTTTGTTTATGTTCAATGCAATTTGGACACTTGGCAAATTTACTATGTTTTTTACTAACGGATATTGAAATTCATCATTTTTTTTTTATTTATTTATTTTTTTTTTTTTATTAACATACACGGCATAATTGCTTTTTACAAATTTATAATATAAACATATAAGGTTTGATATTTTTTAAACTACATATTTGCACTCAAAACTAAGGAACAATAATCAAGCCTAAAAATTATATAACATAATATTTTAAAAAAAATAGTTTAAATAAAACAAAAGTTTGAAATAAAAAGTTTACGAGAACTTTAAAAATTAATATAAAAAGTAAATCAAATTTTTAAAATAATAAGGCTTATAATAAAAATATATATAAAAACAGAAAATCATACATGAAGTAACTTCATTAAATATGATTACTGCTCATCTTTGAAAAAGTTTATAAGGTTTGTTCTATAAGAACAATACCCCACATTAAATATATCCGATATGTGGGAACAACTATTGCCGAGTTCATGAAGTCGGCTCAATACGGCATTACAATCATACACTGTGCGTGAGTTACTACTGCAAAACGGTGGCACCCGCCTAGTTATCCTTCCAGGCACCCTGAAGTTGACGAGTGACAAAAGTTCTGGGCAATCCCATATATGTAGAATGCACAATTTTATACAAATTTAACAGGTCTATAATTTTTCTTCTATCGTTAAGTTTAAGCAAATTTAATGTTTTTAATAAAAAATCGTAATTTAAAAATTCATGACTAATTCCAAGTTTAAAATTTATGTATCTTAAGAATTTTTTTTGGACCCTTTCCAGAGAATTTTGATGACAATTGTAGTAAGGAGTCCAAATTGTCGAGTTGTACTCTAACTGACTTCTCCCTTAAGAAGTATACATCAACTTCAAAGTGCCTATGTTTTTGAATTCATTAGTCACACGTTACACGAATCCCAACATTTTCAGAGATTTACTAGTTATGTTGTTAATGTGACTAATGAAGGATAATTTTTGGTCGAAAATGACGCCTAAGTCGCGCACCTCAGAAGTTGAGATTAATTGAGTATTTCCCATCAGATAATCGAATAATATGGGATTTTTTATTCTAAAAAATCTCATTACCTGGCATTTTTTAATATTCAATTGCAGTTTATTAGCCGAGCACCACTGAAACATTTTATCTAAATTACGCTGCAGAATATTACAATCATTTACAGTATTGTCATCGGCAAACAGCAATATCTCCACATCATCAAATACATCCATTACATCATTTACAAAGATGATGAAAAGTATTGGGCCCAAATGGGAGCCCTGTGGAACTCCACTAGTAGCACAGAAAGTTTGGTACAAAGTGTCACAATTTTTTACTGTTAATGTTCTATCAGTCAAGTAGCTTTGAAACTATTTAATCATAGGACCACTTATTTCTAGTTTAGATAGTTTGGCGATAAGAATTTTTAAACACACTTTGTCAAAGGCCTTACTGAAATCAGTGTAAATAGAGTCTACTTGTTTTCTTAATGTAAATGAATAAGTTATGACATTTTCGTACAATATCAAATTACTGAGCGTAGATCTAGCAGACATAAATCCATGCTGAGAAGTGGTTATTATATGCTTTAAGTTAGTTGATGCAAGTAATTTATATAAAATAATTTTTTCAAAGAGTTTGGGGATGGCAGATAATATAAATATTGGGCGATTATGAGTTATGTCACTCCTATCACCACTCTTAAAAATTGGAGTAAGGAAACTGGATTTCCATACAATAGGAAAGTGTCCCTCAGACAAGGATTTATTGAAGATTATATACAAAGGATACACAAGATAATCAACACATTTTTTCAAAAACATAGATGGAATTTTATCAGGGCCACAACTGAAAATTATGTATGAAAATAATTAGAGTCCAGACCGTACCATCATAAGCATTTTGGTTTTTCGACTTTTCACGATGCAAACACAAAAGTGTTGAAAAACAAATTTGCAAAATAAAAGGCGAACGCCCGCACCTCGCCGAACGCTTGTCTTCAGCTGGTCCGACGGTGCGAGCGTCCACCTTCGTTTACGTTCAATGCAATTTGGACACTTGGCAAATTTACCATGTGTTTTACTAACGGATATTGAAATACATCATTTGAAAATTATGTATGAAAATAATGCGAGTCCAGACCGTACCGTCATGAGCATTTTGGTTTTTCGACTTTTCACGATGAAAACACAAAAAAAAGGCGAACGCCCGCACCTTGCCGAACGCTGGTCTTCAGCTGGTCCGACGGTGCGAGCGTCCGCCTTCGTTTATGTCCAATGCAATTTGGACACTTGGCAAATTGACCATGTGTTTAGCTAACGGATATTGAAATACATCATTTGAAACTTATGTATGAAAATAATGCGAGTCCAGACCGTACCGTCATGAGCATTTTGGTTTTTCGACTTTTCACGATGACAACACAAAAGTGTTGAAAAAAAAAATTTGCAAAACAAAAGGCGAACGCCCCCACCTCGCCGAACGCTGGTCTTCAGCTGGTCCGACGGGGCGAGCGTCCACCTTCGTTTATGTTCAATGCAATTTGGACACTTGGCACATTTACCATGTGTTTTACTAACGGATATTGAAATACATCATTTGAAAATTATGTATGAAAATAATGAGAGTCCAAACCGTACCGTAATGAGCATTTTGGTTTTTCGACGATTCACAATGAAAACACAAAAAAGTTGAAAAAAAAAATTTGCAAAAATAAAGGCGAACGCCCGCACCTCGCCGAACGCTGGTCTTCAGCTGGTCCGACGGTGCGAGCGTCCACCTTCGTTTATGTTCAATGCAATTTGGAAACTTGGCAAATTTACCATGTGCTTTACTAACGGATATTGAAATACATCATTTGAAAATTATGTATGAAAATAATTAGAGTCCAGACCGTACCGTCATGAGCATTTTGGACTTGGACTTTTCACGGTGAAAATGAAAAAGTGTTAGTAGAAAACAAAAACACTTTGAAAAAACAACTTGCGAAAAAAAAGGCGAACGCCCGCACCAGCCGAACGTGCACACGGAAGCGCAACATGCATCCGATTGGATGTCATGCGCGCGTCGCGTCTACAGCGTCCGGCGGTGCGAGCGCCTGCCTTGGAATTGGGGAGCTTTCGCTTCGCTTCGCCTTCGTCTTCTGCTCGTCGGCTCTTAGCTCATGGTTTTTTGCTTTTTGCTTTTTGCTTTTTGTTTTTTGCTTTTGCCTTTGAGCTTTTAGCTTTGAGCTTTTTCCTTTTGGCTTTTGGCTTGCTTAGCTTTATAAGCTAGCTTTAAAGCTAGCCTTGGGGCTACTCTAGCTATAGGCTAGCTTTTCGCTTGCGGGCCGACGTTCCGTGGAAACGATCGGACGAATCTCTAGGCGTGGGGCAGAGTCTCAACGGATTGCAGCATGACGCTGTTCTACTGGGTACAACACCCCACCAGGTGCGAAGGTCGTCTGCGGACGATTCCGAGTTCCGTCGCCGAATTTAAGCTTGGTCAGAGGCGGGACCAAATAAACCGAAAATTATTTTTGAATATATTCCGATCAATAGATTATGTGTGTTTACTTTTTTAAATAATATAAATATAAAGCAATTCAAAAATGATTCCAGTCTTCTCGCAAATAAAAAAAAAAAAAACAAGAAAACGAAACATTATTAAATAAACCGAAAGTTATTTTTTAATATATTCTGATTAATAAGTGAGAGACTCTTATCCCCGCCGATTACCCGCCCCGTGCTCGCAGACATTTATTATTTTGGCCCAGACCGTACCGTCATGAGCATTTTGGTTTTTCGACTTTTCACGATGATAACCCAAAAGTGTTGAAAAAACAATTTGCAAAATAAAAGGCGAACGCCCGCACCTCGCCGAACGCTGGTCTTCAGCTGGTCCGACGGTGCAAGCGTTCGCCTTCGTTTATGTTCAATGCAATTTGGACATTTGGCAAATTTACTATGTTTTTTACTAACGGATAGTGAAATACATCATTTGAAAATTATGTATGAAAATAATTAGAGTCCAGACCGTACCGTCATCAGCATTGTGGTTTTTCGACTTTTCACGATGAAAACACAATAGTAATAAAAAAAAAAACATTTGCAAAATAAAAGGCGAACGCCCGCACCTCGCCGAACGCTGGTCTTCAGCTGGTCCGACGGTGCGAGCGTCCACCTTCTTTTATGTTCAATGCAATTTGGACACTTGGCAAATTTACTATGTTTTTTACTAACGGATAGTGAAATACATCATTTGAAAATTATGTAGGAAAATAATGAGAGTCCAAACCGTACCGTCATGAGCATTTTGGTTTTTCGACTTTTCACGATGATAACACAAAAGTGTTGAAAGAAAAGTTTGCAAAAAAAAAGGCAAACGCCCGCACCTCGCCGAACGCTGGTCTTCAGCTGGTCCGACGGTGCGAGCGTCCACCTTCGTTTATGTTAAATGCAATTTGGACACTTGGCAAATTTACCATGTGTTTTACTAACGGATATTGAAATACATCATTTGAAAATTATGTACGAAAATAATTAAAGTCCAGACCGTACCGTCACGAGCATTTTGGTTTTTCGGATTTTCACGATGAAAACACAAAAGTGTTGAAAGAAAAATTTGCAAAAAAAAAAGGCAAACGCCCGCACCTCGCCGAACGCTGGTCTTCAGCGTCCGATGTTGCGAGCGTTCGCCTTCGTTTATGTTCAATGCAATTTGGACACTTGGCAAATTAACCATGTGTTTTACTGACGGATATTGAAATACATCATTTGAAAATAATGTATGAAAATAAATAGAGTCGAGACCGTACCGTCATGAGCATTTTGGTTTTTCGACTTTTCACGATGATAACACAAAAGTGTTGAAAAAACAATTTGCAAAAAAAAAGGCGAACGCCCGCACCTCGCCGAACGCTGGTCTTCAGCTGGTCCGACGGTGCGAGCGTCCACCTTCGTTTATGTTCAATTCAATTTGGACACTTGGCAAATTTACCATGTGCTTTACTAACGGATATTGAAATACATCATTTGAAAATTATGTATGAAAATAATGGGAGTCCAGACCGTACCGTCATGAGCATTTTGGTTTTTCGACTTTTCACGATGATAACACAAAAATGTTGAAAAAACAATTTGCAAAAAAAAAGTCGAACGCCCGCACCTCGCCGAACGCTGGTCTTCAGCTGGTCCGACGGTGCGAGCGTCCACCTTCGTTTATGTTCAATGCAATTTGGACACTTGGCAAATTTACCATGTGTTTTACTGACGGATATTGAAATACATCATTTGAAAATTATGTATGAAAATAATAAGAGTCCAGACCGTACCGTCATGAGCATTTTGGTTTTTCGACTTTTCACGATGATAACACAAAAGTGTTGAAAAAACAATTTGCAAAAAAAAAGGCGAACGCCCGCACCTCGCCGAACGCTGATCTTCAGCTGGTCCGACGGTGCGAGCGTCCACCTTCGTTTATGTTAAATGCAATTTGGACACTTGGCAAATTTACCATGTGTTTTACTGACGGATATTGAAATACATCATTTGAAAATTATGTATGAAAATAATAAGAGTCCAGACCGTACCGTCATGAGCATTTTGGTTTTTCGACTTTTCACGATGATAACACAAAAGTGTTGAAAAAACAATTTGCAAAAAAAAAGGCGAACGCCCGCACCTCGCCGAACGCTGGTCTTCAGCTGGTCCGACGGTGCGAGCGTCCACCTTCGTTTATGTTAAATGCAATTTGGACACTTGGCAAATTTACCATGTGTTTTACTAACGGATATTGAAATACATCATTTGAAAATAATGTATGAAAATAATTAGAGTCCAGACCGTACCGTCATGAGCATTTTGGTTTTTCGACTTTTCACGATGATAACACAAAAGTGTTGAAAAAACAATTTGCAAAAAAAAAGGCGAACGCCCGCACCTCGCCGAACGCTGATCTTCAGCTGGTCCGACGGTGCGAGCGTCCACCTTCGTTTATGTTCAATTCAATTTGGACACTTGGCAAATTTACCATGTGCTTTACTAACGGATATTGAAATACATCATTTGAAAATTATGTATGAAAATAATGGGAGTCCAGACCTTACCGTCACGAGCATTTTGGTTTTTCGACTTTTCACGATGAAAACACAAAAGTGTTGAAAAACAAATTTGCAAAATAAAAGGCGAACGCCCGCACCTCACCGAACGCTGGTCTTCAGCTGGTCCGACGGTGCGAGCGTCCACCTTCGTTTATGTTAAATGCAATTTGGACACTTGGCAAATTTACCATGTGTTTTACTAACGGATATTGAAATACATCATTTGAAAATAATGTATGAAAATAATAAGAGTCCAGACCGTACCGTCATCAGCATTTTGGTTTTTCGACTTTTCAAGATGAAAACACAAAAGTGTTGAAAAAAAAATTTGCAAAATAAAAGGCGAACGCCCGCACCTCGCCGAACGCTGGTCTTCAGCTGGTCCGACGGTGCGAGCGTCCACCTTCTTTTATGTTCAATGCAATTTGGACACTTGGCAAATTTACCATGTGTTTTACTAACGGATATTGAAATACATCATTTGAAAATTATGTACGAAAATAATTAAAGTCCAGACCGTACCGTCACGAGCATTTTGGTTTTTCGGATTTTCACGATGAAAACACAAAAGTGTTGAAAGAAAAATTTGCAAAAAAAAAAGGCAAACGCCCGCACCTCGCCGAACGCTGGTCTTCAGCGTCCGATGTTGCGAGCGTTCGCCTTCGTTTATGTTCAATGCAATTTGGACACTTGGCAAATTTACCATGTGTTTTACTGACGGATATTGAAATACATCATTTGAAAATAATGTATGAAAATAAATAGAGTCCAGACCGTACCGTCATGAGCATTTTGGTTTTTCGACTTTTCACGATGATAACACAAAAGTGTTGAAAAAACAATTTGCAAAAAAAAAGGCGAACGCCCGCACCTCGCCGAACGCTGGTCTTCAGCTGGTCCGACGGTGCGAGCGTCCACCTTCGTTTATGTTCAATTAAATTTGGACACTTGGCAAATTTACCATGTGCTTTACTAACGGATATTGAAATACATCATTTGAAAATTATGTATGAAAATAATGGGAGTCCAGACCGTACCGTCATGAGCATTTTGGTTTTTCGACTTTTCACGATGATAACACAAAAATGTTGAAAAAACAATTTGCAAAAAAAAAGTCGAACGCCCGCACCTCGCTGAACGCTGGTCTTCAGCTGGTCCGACGGTGCGAGCGTCCACCTTCGTTTATGTTAAATGCAATTTGGACACTTGGCAAATTTACCATGTGTTTTACTAACGGATATTGAAATACATCATTTGAAAATTATGTATGAAAATAATAAGAGTCCAGACCGTACCGTCATAAGAATTTTGGTTTTTCGACTTTTCACGATGAAAACACAAAAGTGTTGAAAAACAAATTTGCAAAATAAAAGGCGAACGCCCGCACCTCGCCGAACGCTGGTCTTCAGCTGGTCCGACGGTGCGAGCGTCCACCTTCCTTTATGTTCAATGCAATTTGGACACTTGGCAAATTTACCATGTGTTTTACTGACGGATATTGAAATACATCATTTGAAAATTATGTACGAAAATAATTAAAGTCCAGACCGTACCGTCACGAGCATTTTGGTTTTTCGGATTTTCACGATGAAAACACAAAAGTGTTGAAAGAAAAATTTGCAAAAAAAAAAGGCAAACGCCCGCACCTCGCCGAACGCTGGTCTTCAGCGTCCGATGTTGCGAGCGTTCGCCTTCGTTTATGTTCAATGCAATTTGGACACTTGGCAAATTTACCATGTGTTTTACTGACGGATATTGAAATACATCATTTGAAAATAATGTATGAAAATAAATAGAGTCCAGACCGTACCGTCATGAGCATTTTGGTTTTTCGACTTTTCACGATGATAACACAAAAGTGTTGAAAAAACAATTTGCAAAAAAAAAGGCGAACGCCCGCACCTCGCCGAACGCTGGTCTTCAGCTGGTCCGACGGTGCGAGCGTCCACCTTCGTTTATGTTCAATTAAATTTGGACACTTGGCAAATTTACCATGTGCTTTACTAACGGATATTGAAATACATCATTTGAAAATTATGTATGAAAATAATGGGAGTCCAGACCGTACCGTCATGAGCATTTTGGTTTTTCGACTTTTCACGATGATAACACAAAAATGTTGAAAAAACAATTTGCAAAAAAAAAGTCGAACGCCCGCACCTCGCTGAACGCTGGTCTTCAGCTGGTCCGACGGTGCGAGCGTCCACCTTCGTTTATGTTAAATGCAATTTGGACACTTGGCA
>NW_028280690.1:5000-40458 GCF_059751315.1 Micrasema longulum | reverse complement strand
TGATGTAACATAGTTTAATGAACACCCTGTATAAGGACAATACCCTACACTAAATATATCCGGTACGTGGGAATAACTATTACCTGGGTTACAATATACCTGGGTTAGAATAACTATTATTCTGATGGGTAGTTAAAATTAATCTTCCATTTTATCTACGAGGTAAAATTAAGTTCTCTGTATGAAAAAAAGAATATGTTTACGAAACATTTTCAATTACCGGTAATCAACAAAGATACATTGAATTTTCATACAAATAAACACACTTTCGTACATAAATATAGATATTAGTTTATACCGTCTTATTATATACCGATGAAGATAGCCGTTCATAATCGCGGCCCTGTGCCTCAATTATGAACGCTATTTTCATCTTTTATTTCACAGAAATTAGGTATACGAGACCTAGATTTTGTCGATTTTAGCTAGGCATAGCGTATTTAGGAAAGTACCTGCGCGCGACTGACTTAAAAACTACATTTAAACACCTATTATTTATCAAATTTCCATGCCACCGCATACCATCTTAAGTTCGTATTGATGGAACGCCTGCTTTGAATAATGCTAATGAATATGCGAATAAACGACCGCGCATGACCTTTTTCATTTGAGGATGCATTATTTATTTTTCTTCACAAATAAATTATTGCGTATTCGAGTCGAAATAAAACATTACAAAAAATAGCTCGCATTTCTACTTCCGTATGACTATACTGACAAAGTTCAGTGGTTTTCTTAAAGTAAATTAAGTTTTTAAAATTAATTTTTTTTATTAGTTTGTCTATTAAGACAAACTAATAAAAAATCGGAGGTGGATATTTAGCAATATGAAATCACTTACCCTGGAGGGCGTTGTTTTGTTGTAACGCGGTGTAAAACTAGTCATTTTATTTAGTTTAATTTTTTTATTTTTTATTTTATTTCATTTTTAAAATTTTATTTTACTTTATTTTATTTTATCTTATTTTATTACATTTTATTTATTTTTATTTTAGTTTATTTTATTTCGTTTTATTTTATTTCATTTCATTTAATTTTGTTTCATTTTATTTTATTTCATTTCTTTTCATTTTATTTTATTTTATTTTATTTTATTTTATTTTATTTTATTTTATTTTATTTTATTTTATTTTATTTTATTTTATTTTATTTTATTTCATTTTATTTCATTTTATTTCATTTCATTTCATTTCATTTCATTTTATTTTATTTTATTTTATTTTATTTTATTTTATTTTATTTTATTTTATTTTATTTTATTTTATTTTATTTTATTTTATTTTATTTTATTTTATTTTATTTTATTTTATTTTATTTTATTTTATTTTATTTTATTTTATTTTATTTTATTTTATTTTATTTTATTTTATTTTATTTTATTTTATTTTATTTTATTTTATTTTATTTTATTTTATTTTATTTTATTTTATTTTATTTTATTTTATTTTATTTTATTTATTTTATTTTATTTTATTTTATTTTATTTTATTTTATTTTATTTTATTTTATCTTATTTTATTTCCGTTTAGGAAAAAGGCGAAGTCACAAAATCCAATTTTATATAAGGCAGTTAAAAATATAATGGATATGCGAAGAACTTCCATAAAGTAAAGATAAATCTAAATTCGAACTTAAGATTAAGACATACATGTTTATATCTTAAATAATGCATTAATGAAATACCCGAATACAGTATATCCATTATAGCACGCGTAAGCACTAATTTAAGATAAAAAATCGGCCCCTTATTGATTTGGCGTCCGACGGGGACTGATGCATTTTGAATTTTCTAATTTGGAACGTGGAACGTGGAACGGATCGCGTGTACGAGATTTGATCTCGGTGACAATTTTTTAATGTCAAATTACAGGAAGTCGATCGTTAGAATTTTACCAGTCAGTACCTATTACACCGGTACTGGTACAGCAAGACGCATAGCGCTAATGTAATATAATCATCTCATTATGTTGGAATTATCTTCGCATTTTGTAAAGCGATCATAGCGGTACTTTTAAATAATATTACGTGTAATAAAAATACAGCTTCGTGTGGGAAATTGAATCAGAACCCGGGACGAGTGTTGTTTCTTTATACCGAGATGTATTAGAACTACTAGAGGATGAATAGATGACTGGCCCCGGCAATCCTGGCCAGCCTGGCCATCCTGGCCATCCTGGCCATCCTGGCATAAAGGCGTCTGTCAGTTAAGGGTAAATTATTTTAAGTTGAGGCCACGCACACATACTTGCATTAGTTACATCTGTGTACGTTTCCGAAGGGTTTTAATATTAATAAATGTTATTAAATATTTGTACATGACCACTTGCCGACTTTTCTATGTCTACCGGTTTCGAGACGTACCCGTCTCTTCGTCAGGACACCGATTAAACCAACGTGCAATTATTGTCCTTCAGTTTGCGTTGGAAAAACATCGAGAAATTTGGATATTCGTGTTAAAGAACATATGGGGTGTCTCCACAATAATATTCGACCCCAGATGAAAGAGCTCGCAGATTTATGTAAAGTCGGTGAATCACATTTGCATCTACTCCTGTAATTTCAGCAGAGCAGTGTACATTTTGAAAAAGTCTTCTGGCGGTATAACCATCATCGGTGCACATCGTAGCGCTTCCTTGTCCCGGTTGGTCGATAATCAACCCTAGCTTGTCACGAAAACGTTTTTGTACGAGAGATTTATTTTCTCGCTTTAGTCGTTTCTTTTCTCCGCTCGTTGCTGACCACGATTCAAAAGAAAGGTTGTAGGAAATATGTCGTATCATTTCCATACAACGAATCCAGGCATGTAATGTAGACAGTCCGTATTGATAAGAATTTTTATCTTCAGGCCTAACAGTCACTTAAGTCAAATCATTCATTTGCAGTGGAGTAGCTCCACATATCGTACATATTTTTAAATTTTATATATTATTATTTTTTTGTAAAATTATTCGAATTTTTATTCAAATAAAGAAAAAAATTTAAATGTTTTAGTTGTCTTATAATGTTTAAGGAATGAACTTTTCAGATATGTATAATACTTTACATCTATTCCTCCAAAGTTCAATAAGAAATGAACTTTTAAAGTGATGAAGTGAACAGATTTAAAATGGTATCCGTAAAAAAAATACAGTTTGCTGCCTTGAAAATATATATATGATATTTACTTAATTCAAAATTCTAACATTTTTTTATAGTTTGACTATATAACTATTTAAAAAATTATTGAAATGTGTCAGTAGCAACTTTGGTAAAAATCACTTATGATATGCCGTTGTCCTACCATTTTCCATAGTGCGCCGCGCCGCGCCGGGTACATATGCACGTATATGGAAATGATTATGACCCGAGCACCGACGTTAAATGTATTAACATCATATTGTTCTGTTATTTGATATGAATTATGAAGTTCTAACGTTTATTTTCCAGTTGAATCAACTCAAGGGGGAAACACAAAGAGCAGTAAGTTCCCATGCCACCATACCATCATACCATCATGCCATCATAACCTACTTCCTACTTGCGGCTTATTACGAGCGGAATTATCTTATCTTCACCGGTATGTATTGACACTTCACTTTTCTACCGAGGTATTACGGAGCATTCAAGGAATACAGATGTTCAAACATGGGCAGAATGGTGAATGCTACACAGTGTGTAATGTGGCCATTCAAAGCAGCTAATGACAGGTCATAAATAAGCCCCGCAGATGCCTCGACTTCTATATTACCCTTTCTAAAGTGCTCATCATCTTTGTTGTAATATGTTAATATTAACAGCTCCCCGGGGAGTTGAATCCAGACCTTGTTTACAAAAATTTGGACAAACTCAAAATATTGTTCGCATATATATTTTTTTTTTGCACCGCAACAGGCCAGGAGGCCCAATTACAGTGGTGAGTTACATCACAGAACACCCAGGCTAGAGAAAAATCACAATTTTTTTGTGTTCTCACCGGGAATCGAACCCGGAACCTTCCGTGTGTAAGTCAAGCATCTTGACCACTACATATAAAAATATTTTTTATTATTTTATAAAAATAATAAAAAGTTCATTGTCTCTGTACTGAATCTGGATCTGGAGACCTGGCGATGATACCGTCAGCGTCATTGTGAAGATCTTCCGTTCACAACACAATCGTCGCTCCTCTGAACACAATCATCGCGTGCCAATGTAGCGCGCTGATCTCCTCCCGATAGTATAGTCGGGGTCTGCGTTCGAGGCGCACGGAGTATCGCGGTAATGTGTTTCGACGCTGCCCGATCGAGTTTTGATAAAAATTGGCTCCTCGATATTCGAAAATATTGATTGGTTAATTTGTATCTAAACTCAACCGCACTAACCGCACGCATATTTAGGATGAAAACGACTCGACTAAAAAAATAAACTTTTAGGGAAATTGCACAAGAAGAATGTAAATTGTGACAGCTTCGTATTCTTTCGTCGATCGTTTCGTATATTTCGAAGTGTGCAATAAAATTTGAGTTAAAGATTATTATCGAAGGCCTTCGCGCATGAGAAGATGTATGCATGATGTGGCGTTCTATCCTCTCTGCCTACCCTTCCTACCTCTGACAAGCGGAACTTTAGGACGCTGGCTGGCGCTGGCGCTGGATCGACGCAGAAGGAGGCGACAGTGCGGTCTCCGGCGATGGGAGGCGTCCGGTGTCGTCCGCACGCTCCACTTAGGAGTTCATGGAGCATGAAGGTGTTCCCAGGCCCAGGGCGAGTGACAATACAACGCGTGCCCTGCGCGGTGGGTTGGCTCGTCAGCAGTACCGAGCGATCGATCTGACCCGATTCCCACTGTTCGCATGGAGGGTAATAATATTATATTATTCTCTATGAACTGAGTCAGCAGTTCTTCTGCAGATTTAATACAATTACACATCTTTACAGACACACATAACAAAACACATATGCTCACAAAGTAATCCGATTTTGTCGATAGTGATTTAAAATTAATGTTTAAGTTTGAATAAGACCGTAATTAAAATATAACAACAGATGTTATCCCTCTCTGTCGCAGTGGCTTCGAACTAGAAGTTATGGGAAGTTTTGGTTGTAAATCTGTCTTGAAATAGGGCCCACATGGACATAGTCTTATGTGTGCTCTAATAATAACAATGTAAAATAAATTTAATTTATACTTGAATTTTGTTTTTATATTTTAAGTCTTGAAATAGGGCCCACATGGACATAGTCTTATGTGTGCTCTAATAATAACAATGTAAAATAAATTTAATTTATACTTGAATTTTGTTTTTATATTTTAAGTCTTGAAATAGGGCCCACATGGACATAGTCTTATGTGTGCTCTAATAATAACAATGTAAAATAAATTTAATTTATACTTGAATTTTGTTTTTATATTTTAAGTCTTGAAATAGGGCCCACATGGACATAGTCTTATGTGTGCTCTAATAATAACAATGTAAAATAAATTTAATTTATACTTGAATTTTGTTTTTATATTTTAAGTCTTGAAATAGGGCCCACATGGACATAGTCTTATGTGTGCTCTAATAATAACAATGTAAAATAAATTTAATTTATACTTGAATTTTGTTTTTATATTTTAAGTCTTGAAATAGGGCCCACATGGACATAGTCTTATGTGTGCTCTAATAATAACAATGTAAAATAAATTTAATTTATACTTGAATTTTGTTTTTATATTTTAAGTCTTGAAATAGGGCCCACATGGACATAGTCTTATGTGTGCTCTAATAATAACAATGTAAAATAAATTTAATTTATACTTGAATTTTGTTTTTATATTTTAAGTCTTGAAATAGGGCCCACATGGACATAGTCTTATGTGTGCTCTAATAATAACAATGTAAAATAAATTTAATTTATACTTGAATTTTGTTTTTATATTTTAAGTCTTGAAATAGGGCCCACATGGACATATTCTTATGTGTGCTCTAATAATAACAATGTAAAATAAATTTAATTTATACTTGAATTTTGTTTTTATATTTTGAGTCTTGAAATAGGGCCCACATGGACATATTCTTATGTGTGCTCTAATAATAACAATGTAAAATAAATTTAATTTATACTTGAGTTTTGTTTTTATATTTTAAGTCTTGAAATAGGGCCCACATGGACATATTCCTATGTGTGCTCTAATAATAACACAGTAGTTAATGTTTGGCTCAATAATTGGGTTATAAACATTTTTGCATGAATTATTATCAACAAATCTTCTAATGCTTCCCAAAATTGTTTTTTTTTTGCAATCTTTTTCGTTACCATCTTAGTATTTTGATGAATTGTAAATCTGTCACGTCCGGAACCACGATGACCACGATGATCAGTATGGGCAAGAAGACATATTAGCATATTTTAAAAATATATTTAGAGCGAAGAAAATAAAACAAATGGTTGCTTACTTCTGCAGGGGAGAAGCGAGGGGGGCGCGGCCGCTCGGTTGACGGAGTATTAGACTCCCCCTACCCCCTTCTCGTTTCTCCCCTGCATAAGTAAGGAACCATTTGTTTTTTTAATATTTTATTTTTGTAAATTTTATTCGTTCAAAAATGTATTTTTATGTGCCAGTGGGTCTGCTTGCTCATACTGATAATCGTGGCTTCGGATATGAGGGGTTTAAAGAATATCCTGTATAGGAGCTAGATTACAGCACGTCTTGCAGCTACATAGCGCATGGACATTAAGTTATCTAGCCCCTATTTGCATTGTTATTTTTATTTTATGTGGCAATAAAGTTTAGAGAAAGCGGTATTTTAAAAAAATTAATAAAAATCTAATTTATCAAAATAGAAGTTAGATTACAACAAGTCTTGCAGCTACTGAGCGCATGGACGGTTGAAATTCTTGACCCCATTTACTAAATTTAGATATTTAATAGTTGATAACATTTACCTATTGAAGCAGCTACTATTATTGCGGATGGTAATAGGGGCTAGATTTCTTACTGTCCACTGTCCATGCGCTTTGTAGCTGCAAGACGTGCTGTAATCTAGCTCCTATATATTAAAATTGTAATGTATCATAATTGGAGACGAGCAACTAGAATCTCAACCGTCCATGCGTTCTGTAGCTGCAAGACGTGCTGGGATATTTATTTATTGTACAGCGCCCTTGAGGTGATTTTCACGAAAATGGCGCTATATAAATTATCCAAATATAGATGTATATTACCTGTGAAGTATGGAGATATTTAATAAAAAATTAATTGTTTCACAAGAGCACTGATTTGAATTAATTAATAAACAATATTTTGAACATGCCCAAATAAATGTTTGTACAAGACAGACTGAATTTCACTCCTCGGGGAGTTATTAAGATCTAAATTATCGCAGCAGAATGCGGAAAACAATGAAAAGGTATTATGGAAGTCTAGGCAGTTTTATCGGCTGGTTTAAAGGTCACTTTACACGACGCGACGCGTAATATTCACCACTCTGTTTATATTAAAATATCCGAATATTCTCAACTCTGCCATCTGTTGACTTTTGCGAACCGAAAGAGCTGAAACCTTTATCGATGTGGATGATATTTATACTAAAATTTAATTAAAAAAATAAATCTAACGTATAACTTAGCCCACCTGACCCTTGCGGCTGAACTGTACAAAAAATACCCCAGTTTGACATAAAATTCAAGACGAAAATTGAAACTATTAAAATTGTGTACCTACAAAATCCCACTGGGAAACGTACGAGACGATAATATAACACTGACTAAAAATGCTTACATACTTAAATATACTTAATACCAGGCAATAACAATATTACAGTCAACAATACTTTACTATAGACTTAAACACTACAATGAAGTGTCTAAACCTATGGAATAGTTGGCTGGGGCGGTTGTGCGGCATCCGTTTTAAAGCCTCTCATAATTGAACAGAAATCGTTCCAATGCATTAAAGTGCTAGATATGAGGCAACTATACCTAAAGGAAGCACTTGCACCCTTCTGGTCGAACAATAAGGAGAGGTCTCAGTAAATAAATTGTGTGGATTTTTATGTGAGACAGCGTTAGACGAGACAAAATACATCTTTTGCTGTTAATTTTCATAGTTCAAACTATGCTAAATACTCACCCATTCCACGGTTTCACGTGTTAGCGAACAAACATGGAAACTTAGATTTATTTCATTTATCTTTCTACAAATTAAAATCATTACTTTTAAATCACTTCTTTTTAAATTATAAAAGTGTACTAAGTGTTATACTTGTGTTACTGTTTATGCTACGATACATCGCCTCTGTTACTTCAATACTTTTTATATTTCAACCCTTTATTACTTGTTAATTTGCTGCATACCTATGTTATAATTTCTTATTTATTTATTTTTTTTGTTTTTTCCTTTTTTTCTGCTGATTTTATTCCACGAAACTATATGTTCTATACTGTGCACGGGTGTTTTGTTTCGTAATAATTGTTTTTCAATATTATTTTATACTTTGTCAAAGGTGTAAGCCGTCGAAATCAATAAATAAAATATCCGTAAGAGGTAATCCCAGAGCACGAATTATGTCAAACCCAAAACCAGAATCTCAATCACAAATAACTATCGACGTGCTTAAAAACATGCTAAGCATTTGAGCGATCACAATAAACATGCTTAAGTTATCGCAGTCATAAGTCAACGCGTGTGTAATCTCTAAGTCAAAGCTCGGGTCGGTTTGATTTTTGTTTACCTCGTAAATAAATGCAGTTCGTCGGCGAAAAATCGGCGTTTACTAAAATAAAATATTACAACATATTGCATTTGTAAGGTGTATCTAATACAAAAAAGTTAAAATTATATTACAATTACCATGGCGACTGCTTTTCCTGACATTTGGCTCGCGAAACGCCGGCTAAATACAATAAATAGCGTGATAAATAATAAATAAATAAATTTAAATAGCAGTTTTGAAATATTTTCCATATTTGAACCGGTGGAAATTAAAATATGCGATTGCGCTGCTGCGTTATCGCATATTTTAATTTCCATTTCCATTTTCTGCTGGATAATCATCACATCACAAAACGTAAATATGTTGACATTTAATATTAGGTGTTCGCGGTTATATTAGGTTTCATCGTGATCGCGAATATGATAAACAACCCCATGGTTGGTAAGACCTTGTTGTCACGTCGATAGTTATTTGTGATGAGCTGCAGTACGACTATTCATCGCACCGAGTGTTCAATATTTTGGAAGAGCGCATTAAGCTCTCGAGGACTTGACTATTTTCAAGAGAGGAGTTAAGGCCTGGATTTCCCCGAGTGGGAAACTCTTCGATGATTTTCCCAATGTTTGAGTTTATCGTTTACCATATTGATGTGCCATTTATTTGTTTTGTTATTGTTGTGTTTCTCATCCAATAAACTGTTTGTGATGATATGGTCACGCGTCTGTGTCAACTAATTGCTCGTCCCAACTCGACCCAGGACTTTTAGTCCCACGGAGTTGGGACATATGTCTCAAATAACGCGCAATAAACTGTTTTTAAGTAAATAATAAAAATTAAAATGGCTTACCTTGTCACTTGAAAAATTACACTGGAGTCAAATTGAAAATCAACCCGCAGAAGGACAATATCCCTACACTAGCCGGGGCAGACATAACATGACACGATCTTTTATTATTTTTAAATAACCCTAAACCAATTATTAAAAATAATAAATAAGTTGATAAATCGTCGGCGTTCTCGAGCGAGTAGGGGAATGATTTAGCCTAACATCAATAAAGGTTTCGGCTCTTTTACTTCATAAAAATCAACAGGTGGAAGAAATATGAATTAACACATTACAACGGAGATGAAGAACATTTAAGAGAATGTAATATATGAGTCTAGGCATCTACGGGGCTTATGACATGTCGTTGGCTGGTTTAAGTGGCCACTTTACACACTGTGCCCATTCACCATTCCGCCCATATTTGAACATCTTTATTCCTTCAGTTCTTTCATCCGTTGATGTTTGTGAAGTTAAAGAGCGACATATCCACCTGATTCATGAAGAAGTATGGAAATTGAAGAAATAACATTTTCGGGCATCGCCAAGTATGTAGGTGAAATAATTCAATTAGACGAATCTCACCCGCATAAATAAAGGTTTCAGCTCTTTAACTTCACAATTATCAACAGATGAAAGAATTGAAGGAATATAGAGATGCTCAAATATAGGCCGAATGGTGAATGTTACACGGTGTGTAAAGGTGGCCACTGAAAACCAGCCATTGACAGGTCATAAGCCCTGTAGATGTCTAGACTTCTATATCACCGTCTCTCGAATGTTATTCATCTCTGTTGAAATATGTTTATATAAACAGCTCCCCAGGGAGTTGAATCCAGTCCTCGTCTACAACAATTTGGACAAACTCAAAATATTATTGAGAAATATGAATGTTCGAACATCGGTGGAATGGTCGACGTTACGCAGTGCGTACAATGGCCACTTAAACCAACAAATGACAGGTCATAGGCCCTGTGAATGCCTGGACTTCCATATCCCCCTGTCAATTTGCAACATTCCCATTAGCAACAGTGCAATAAATTATTATTTTATATTTCACATAAACACTCGCTGAATTTACAACACCGGAACAATTGTTCTGCCCAGGCCACCGGGGGACCGCACCACTGGACGAGCGCGCGGACCACTGGACGAGCGCGCGGACCACGCGGCTACACGCGGCTCGCTCCTAGCGCGGGCATACGCAACACACTGAATACCAATTACTGACGCGTGCTGACTGCCGACTGCTGACTGCTGACTGCTGACTGCCGACTGCGGACTGCTGACTCGGCTCGATGCCACTCGATGAACATAAATAAACCGTTAGCGTCGTTAAATCCGCGTCGAAATGTGAATAGCGATAGCAAATCATAATTGAATTTGCTAAAATTAATAAAACGCTATTTTAACGATACATCTTTGTATAAAAGAAATAACAATATTTTTCGCGAACTCGCTCGTGCAGCGCGTGACGACCCCCAGGCCCACCTCGATTATGAACGCTCTGTACTTCATCTGTACATATCGTCATATCGACATCGTATGATCGAAACGAGCCGATGGAACGACTGCGAACAATTAGTCCGCGTTCCATGTATATTTTAAATAGGCTTCTGTGATAAAAACATATTCGGAACTAAAATCATATGGGAAACATATTCGGAAACCATATTTGCCGCAACAAATCGGTTTCTTAGAACAGGCATTTGCCCATATAGGAACCGATTGCAACATTAGGCATACTAATATTTCTGGCTTGCCGACCCTTCATATACTGAGCCTACTCCTAGTACAAGCAGAATTTGCCACAGTGTTTTTTGTGCCATTTTTGTAACAATGTATGTATAAACTAATAAATGAATAAATGAAAAAGTGCCCCCTTTAAAGCGATTATAAACTCCAATAAATCCCGATTCAAGCGAAAAATGCCCGCTTTTTGACAATTGCCGAGGCAGTATGCTTGACGATCGTCTGTATTTATCTTCTGAGCGAATACAAGGCCGACTCACGATACGTTCTCCCCGAAAGGTAGTAAAACCGAAGGAAAATATATAATAACTAAATTTACTTTTTAAAGTGGCAACTTTCTAACGCCTAGATAATCTTATATGTTAATAGGGCAGAATCTAGCGACATTATGTTTTGCATCTGGCCGGTCGATTTCAAAACTGACCTTTATGTCAGAATTCAATTCGACTTCAAAATTGACTTATTTCGATCTCGTATTTTTAATAGGCGTTTAAGAAAAAAAGTGCCCACCACAGAGCGATATTTAAAAAAAAAATAATCGTAATTAAAGAAAAAATTGCTCGATAGAACAAAATTTTTGACTTTTTCAATGCGTAGATAAACGTATCAAGGGGTTCTAGACTCGTCGATACAAACCGATGTACTTACATCAAAACTCGATGGTGGGAGGATCGGTAGTATATTGTCGGGAGACCTACAACAATGACGTCATACTGAAGCTATGTCATTTTAGTGCGTAGATATGTGTGCTGTGACGTACGCTTCCCCTTGTTTCATATCGATATACCTACCCAAAACTTGAGTCGGAAGTGTATCTTCGTAATCGCTCTAGAGAATTTATCTTCAACTATTCCGTCATGGTGGAGGTATGACGTCCTTATTCTCCCACTGGAATCGAGGCCCCGATGAGGTTCATTCATTTTCGCAGCGATTCTCGCGTAAACTACTGCCGAGTTTCGTAATGTCCCGCCCTGCGCGGTCGAGGCTGTTCTCGGAGCCGCAGCCGGGACGAGATGATATTTCCCGTCTGTTGTATTATCTTCGCGTGAACCAAGTTTTAAGTTTACATTATCGTCACGAAGAAATATTTTATTTTATTAAGAGCAAACGCGGCCAGACTTTTCTTCGTACGAACGTATTTCTTTATTTTCTCTCTAGATTATAGCATCGGAGCGATGGTTTTTTAACACACTTTAAATATCTATTATTGGCGCGTCTCTTCGTTTTGGATTTTTCGAACAATTGTTTCATAATGGTCCTCGGACCACCCGCAAACCTTTAAAAGCGCGCAGTTTTATCTGCCGCTTTCAGACTTACGGTATACGAACATTACAACTATTTTTGAAAAACGCAAAAGCTTCCGACACGTAAAACTTCATTCTGTTCCAAGAAAAAAACAGAATTCGTTCGATATTGTGGCGCGGAAAATGAGACTACGAAACATACATTTTAGCTAGGCAAAATCAGTCAGACGGGCGATTGTGTTTTTCGCATAGTATCGATGAGGAATCTTAGAGAGAATGACAGAAAAACTATGTTCGAATACCAATTCATCTAATTTATTTTCCACCGCATATCCCTTCCTTCAGATTTGCCGCGGTTCCCCGGCCCAGCTCTGCGGTCAGCACGATACCTCGCTATTCCGGTAGGTGACCAAATATTTGCTCAATTATTTTTGAATTCCTAAACAAATGCCGCCAATTAAATATCTGTCAAGTTGACATTTACCCGAGAACAGTATTTTGCGTTTAGCTCACTCTTCTCCTTGTACACTTTCTAAATTCTAAACATATTATATTGATAGACACTGTCGTCGAAAATCCACACTGATATCCACCTCCGTCATTTATATTATAGGAAGTTAACACCGGTTTGTACCAATTTATTGTTAGCAGTTGAGCGATACTCGGTAAGAAAATTCATAGAAAACGGCCATTCAATTCGCGGGTAATTGCCATAGAATTAAGAATAGTCCGCATGCGCGCATCAAACAGAAGGCGACTCAAATTAAAGAAGTAGTTTTACGTTTTGACCCATTAGTTTCTTTGTGGACGTCGCCCAGTACGCAACTCCCAATTTGAATTCAACTGTTCCGCGTTGTGTACTTTTAAAGTGTAAAAATACTGCTGGGATCTTAAAGAAACAAGATAGGATCATATTTCATGTATAAATAGCAAATGTATGTGTGAGTAGCAAATGCATTACTTAAAAATTTAATATTTTTTTTTGTCAGATAGTTGAAGAAAACAAAATTGACATTTTGTTCGTGTTGCCAGGGTTGTCAATTTTTTAACGCTACTTTGCTCATCTAATGGGAGAACTAATGAAAATCGGACCTCTCGGATTAAACAACTCCGTGGTGGACATTTGACCGACATTACATTTGGAAAATCAAATATTATTTAACATGATATAAAAATTTCCGTTTTATGAAGAATAAAATTTGTTTAATTTTTGAAGTTCAAAGTTCATTAATTGAATTACTCTTATTAAATGACCCTTTACATATTTACTTTGTTGTGTCAATTAATTATTTCCGCATGTACAATAACATGTTATAGAAATTCCTTTTTTAAAAAAATATAATTGTCTTACATTTGTGTTATGCTATTTTCGCGATCTGGCAACATTACGCGGCGACTACACGCATGCGCGCGGCGAAAGCGGGGTAAAGTGGGGGGTTTTTAGGACCCGGACCGATGTATTAAAATATGATTCTACGCTCCTTCTGGACTATTCTTAATTCTTTGGTAATTGCCTTCCGCGTCGCATTCTCTAGCGGATTCACGAGGACTTTCATTAGATCAGACGCGATTCTACGCTCCGCAGATGTATGTCGTCAGCGTCGCGTGCGATGAAAAATGTCTAATTGTACCGCAACTGGGTTATTAGTAAATTTAGACAGTTTATGGAATTATTGGTTAATTAGTTATACACGGTTTTTCAGGGCCAGACCGCGAAACTTTAGAGGAACATTCCTGATGGTAAATTTTTTTAAAAATCCTAAGTAAAATTTTGAAAAAAGTCATTAAAAGAAAAAAACAAGTTGTAATCTCAAAATGTAGTAAGTCTTTAATTTCTCGAACAATCAGCTCCTCCACAAACCTCTACCCCTCTTCTACCCAGCCGCTTCTCCTGTTCGCGTCTGGTGCGTATCGCTTCGTTGGTCAAATACGTTTTTAAAAATACTAAACATCGCTAGAAAATACTAAACATTAAAAAATGTACACTTCTTGCTGCTCTTGCCATTTGGTTTAGTAAATAGAATATTCAATTATGTCCTAATGTTTTTAGACAAAGTCTGTATTTCCTAACATCCTTCCTTCCCTAAATAGCAGTGTCGGAATCTCCCTGCCCCGTACCAATATCGGTCTTTAATCAATCGTAAAGTTAATTTCTTCATTGCACCCCAAAACTGATCAAATTTGTTTTTTTTTTTTATAAAGAAAAAGTTTTTTTTTTTAAATATTTTTTTTATTCATAAATTTCATAAAAAGTAAAAGTTTTTGTAAAATTGTAAACATGACTACTTTTATACATTTAGTAAATGTTATCACTGTAACTCTCCAAAAAAGAGAATAACTCTTGTGCTTGGAGACTTACGTATTAAAAAATACATTTCCGTGGTGTAGTGGTCAAGACGCTTGACTCACGCACGGAAGGTTCCGGGTTCGATTCCCGGTGAGAACACAAAAATTAAAATGTGATTTTTCTCAAGCCTGGGTGCTCTGTGATGTAATTCACCACTGTAATTAGGCCTCCTGGCCTGTTGTGGTACAAAAAAAAAAAAGGAAAAAAAAAATATGTAAATTTCTTTCTCAATCCGTTTTCCTTTTTTAAAATAAAAAAATATATTTGTAAGCCGGTTGATGAAAATAGTCTTAAACTATTTATATATTTTAAAACGAAACACAATTATTAGGGACACGCCGACGGTGGATATTTACAGTGGGTAAAAAAAAATACATCGCTCTTATGCCATAATCCAGGGAGAAAACTAATCCCCTCGAGCATGGGGGACGCTGCGGCGGAGGGCGGTGACGGCAGCCGGTGGCGCCGCGTGGGGGCCTTCCTGCGCCGGCACGCGCTCGTCCTGCTGACGGTGGGCGCGGGCGTGCTGGGCGGCTGCTCCGCGGGCGCCGTCCTGCGCGCCTGCACCGGCGCGTGGACCCAGCGCGAGGTCATGTACCTGCAGTTCCCCGGCGAGCTGTTCCTGCGCATGCTCAAGTGCCTCATCGTCCCGCTGCTCGTGTCCTCCGTGACGTCGGCCATCGGCTCCCTGGACCTCGGAGCCAGCAGGAAGATCGGCGCTCGGGCCATCGCGTTCTACCTCACCACCACCGTGATGGCCGTCGTGCTGGGCATAGCGCTGGTGTGCGCCATCCGGCCCGGCGTCGGCGGCTCCGCGGAGGGAGCCGAGCCCGCTTCGAGGGACGCCCTCACCGTAGACACGCTGCTGGATCTCGTCAGGTACAGTTTTCTCTGCCGTTTATTTCGGGAAAGTACAGTGCGCAAGATGCAAACTCTCCTAAGTCCACGGGCCAGAGTGGGTTTAAAACTGAACAGATTTAATCTTTTCGAGATAAACATCCGCCCATGTGATGATGCTACTCCCCGAGATGTCTCCTCATCTTTTGATGCATTGCCCCTTTTCAGTTCATAGAGAATGCGGAGTCTGGATAGATATTTTAGTACTTTTCCTAGACTGCGAAGATAATTTATTGCTCTGTAAATAATTATTGCCAGAAGTTACTCTCTGTCAGGGCCATCTTTTCAATAAGGGCATGTGGGGCTTGATGAGGGCCTCGAAATTCTAAGAGGGCCCCTTTCTAAAAGCTCCAAACTCCGTGTGCCGAAGGGCCCCTGCATGCCATGGCCTAAGACGGCCCAGCTCTCTGAATATTTTATTGCGATGAGATTAATAGATGGTAGGTAGTGGTTTATTTTTGGTTTTTGTTCTGTAACGCAATGGAAACTGCGGCTGCTGTTGCTGAACTAAATACATTGAGATACGGTCATTTATGGTCGAAAACCTTTGCAGTTGTCAATGGTATTTTTGTTTCTCTAACCATCGCCATATCTAACTCATTTCAGGGCGATGATGGAGATCGCCGTCTTTGTTTTGACATACATTTTACATATAAAGGACGACGAGTCTTGAAATAATATATATCTTGTATGTTGACTATGTATGTATATCTACTTGTCTGCTTTTATTCCTTGATAACAAAAAACATTTTCTTTTAGGAATGTGTTTCCACCGAATCTCGTTCAGGCTACCATTTTCCAATACCGGACTGTTCTAACAAAGCCAAACAATTCTAGTAATATCGGTAGGTGCCTAACATAACAAATATATATTTTTATATGTATTTAACTATTTATTTTACGTTAATTTTTAAAATTTCTTAAAACTATGCTACTAATAACTTGTCCAAGTGATGAAATTATAGCGTAAGTGTCCAGCTCTGATGTCCGGTTACAGACACCGCTGAAGTATTTGACGATTTTTTACAATTTCAAATGTTAAATTTTGAAGATTACAATACTCAAGTGACTTCAGTAAATGTTTATTAATTCATTTTGTTAAAAAAATACGTAAATTATGTTTAGTATGTTGATTGTGAATTATGTGGGTATGCATTGGTCAAGTATTGTCACAGCTTCTACATCCTTTTTAACCACAACCACTGTTCACTTCCCACCTCAGTATTCTTTGATCACCCACCCCATTAAGACCTCGTGTCGTACATCGCGCGGTTATTTCGTTGAACGTGTGTGCCGCGTTATAAAACTTTGTTTCCACCAACCACCGGTGTTGAGCACCGGGTCGGGGCCTGCCTTCGTGTTAGTGCCGCTCGCAAGTATCAAGTCGGATCCTGCAAGTCCATAAAGACCAGAGGATAAGGTTAATGGCATCCCTTCTTGATCCATCTCATCTGCTGGCTTTATGACCGATTGACACTGCACACCGCATAGCGAGGATACTCACTTATTTTTATTAATTTTAATTACAAT
This sequence comes from Micrasema longulum, assembly GCF_059751315.1. Classification (NCBI taxonomy): domain Eukaryota; kingdom Metazoa; phylum Arthropoda; class Insecta; order Trichoptera; family Brachycentridae; genus Micrasema; species Micrasema longulum. Next base: position 23,208 of record NW_028280690.1, on the reverse strand, counting down.
CCACTCCGCTCAATAATATCGTAGAAACCTTTTTAGCCATTTCACGCCCCGCACCCGCGAGGGAATTCGTTTTTCCACTATTGCAGTCCTATAGAGACGAATAATTGTTCATTTGATCTTTAAATATTGATCATTATTAATTTGCATTATTCTCAATACATTGTTAGTATTAAAAAACCTCATTTATTGCACTGATTTTGTTTCTGAAGTTACCTTGTTGTAACCTTGAGTAATTTAAAAATAAAAAACTTAATAAACGCTAATAAAATGATACATTAAATTTATAAAAACCTTATTTTAACGGGCTATTAAAAATACAAAAAAATATAAAAACAGTCAACTTCATCATTGCAACTGGCGGGAGTCGAACTCGCTATGCTAGTTTTTACAGTTAAATACAAGTAAACTAATTTTTAAGGCAATTATTTTTCCGCATTTCAATTATTGTTCTAGTGTTCTCTTTCTGAGCACTGAAAGTCAATATAATGTCATGCACAAAGCTCAGAATAGGGGAATGAGGACAATATTGAGATGTGGCAGATATACAAAAAGTCAACATAATATGTTGATGGTGCTGAACATGCTTTGGGTAAAGCAAAGAGTCATTTACTAAGTAAACACTATGGTGTTCATATTTCGGGACGTGAGGGACGTGAGAGTTTCAGACTCCCCGAAACAAAAATCCAGGCATTTCGAAACAATTTGTATCATAAAAGACTTGAGATGTTGAATGAGTAGCCTGCGGAAATTAGGGATGCTGGGTCTAAAGCATCGTTTCGTGGAATGGCGATGACTTTTGTTAAAAACAAACATCCATATGGGTAGAGTGTCATCGGAAAGCCTCATTTTATAACAATGTTTTGTTTTTGAAATTATTTTTTAATATCTTTTTCTCTTCCACATCGGGTCCTAAGTAGAGCATGTGGACATCACCAGTTGCCTCCTGAAGACCCCATCGCCAGCCAGTAATTTCGCCTCCTCCCACGTTAATCCAGGGCCCCTCAGTTCCACCGAATAAAGTCGAACGATCGTCATCGACGGCCTTCCAGGACGGCGAGAGCCCGCAGGTTTAAAGAAGAGGCAACTCGGGTTTAGGTTCTCCTGAGGCATGCGCAACACGTGTCCGAGCCAAGTCCACCGCCGCACCCTCGAGACGCTCGTTTAAGGAGGCTGCTTCGTCCGTTCTCGGACTTCAATGTTAGTTATAAAATCGAACCACCTTCTGCCTAATATTCTCCTAAGGCACTTACACTTAAAACTCAGAAGTTTGGTGTTCTGGGCTTTGGTAAGGTGCCAAGATTCACACCCATATAGGAGTACTGGCAATATACAGGAGCTTATTAATTTGTTATAATCACGTCGGGGTCAACACTGAAGGATTTAGGTTGTTGACGGTTGGAGTTCCTACCCCAGTTAGAGATTGACAGAGAAGACACGAAGTTGCTGTTCCTATGTTCATTTATTACATGGCGAATAAATAATGAATTATGTCACATGAGTGCTACGGCGATGAGGAGTTGAAATAACTGCACTTGAACTACATCATTTCATTTCATTTTCATTTTGATCAAAGAAAATATGCATATATTAGAAAAGTTATTCCAATACTAGCTACATTTTTTTTAGCACCACAACAGGCCAGGAGGCCCAATTACAGTGGTGAATTACAACAGAATACCCAGGCTTGAGAAAACTCACAATTATTTTTTTTTGTGTTCTCACCGGGAATCGAACCCGGAACCTACCGTGCGTGAGTCAAGCGTCTTGAACACTACACCACGGAGGCCGGACTGCTGGGACTACATGATGGGACTGTGTGACTTCGTCGAGCTGGACTGAAGTGAACTGAACTTGTTGGGCTGACTGACTGAACGAGCTGACTGACGTTGGCTGCGTCCTGTGGTTTCTTTATAGACGACGTTCCTTTGTAGTTCATTTCTTCATCGGAAAGACGATGTGAATGTGCTGCAAAACAGTGCTTCCGGTTTAACGTGCTATACGAGTTGCATTATACGAATGTATTGGATTCGATAGAAAATGATGACATTGCCTCGTCGGTCATTATTCTACTTCAGGTGAACTAATTTAATACGTATGTGTCATCGATTATGGACTATGGACCCCACATGTATATTGTTTATTAGTTAAGGCATAACTAGATGTTCAAATTTTATTTGTACAACTATCTAAAATAAATACAATACAATATAGTTGGTAGTTTAACCGACTGCGCCACGCGCCTGTCATTATACTAGTATGTTTCGTTTCTAGTTTTATGTCACAGTACGGTAGTTATTTTCGTTACAATAAAATATATATTGTATTCAAAATGGACACGGTCCGTAAGTTTAATAAAATGAAAATATTATTAACTTAACAGCTTTTTTTTCGGCGCGTTACAGACCTGACGGAGTACAAGATCAGCGGAGTGTTCACGGAGGGAACCGACGTCTTGGGGCTGGTGACCTTCAGCGTGGTGCTCGGTATCGCCATCGCCAAGTCGGGTCCCCCGGCCGCTCCTCTGCAGCAGCTCTTCTTCTCCCTCTCGGAGATCACCATGCTCATCACCGGCTGGGTGATCTGGTAAGAGTTGCGCTGATTGTCGTACCGACTGATCTCTTTTGTTGCTTTCGCTTGATGAGGTAAAATTCTTCGATAACTACAGTTTGAGTAGGTATGAGTGGTGGCAAAAGTTGGTTTGCAGTAATGAAAAACGGATTCGGGTATGTAGTGGATGCTTACAATCATCTCCACATTTTATAAACGGATCCAAATTTGGAAGTATGAAAACAAATATGAAAGTACAGGCATTTACAGAACGCATGGCCTGCCATTGGATGGTTTGAGTGACTGCTTTACACATTATGTGACATTTACATAAGGGAAATATCATGTTTTTTTAAAAACATTTTTAAAGTAATAAAGGTGTATTTCATAGACCTTTATTACTGAATTTTAAAAAAAAATTCTAAAAGTTTTGTCGACATCTTCTTTTAAGATCTGCTTAGGAATCTTATTAAACATTTCAGGAATTGTATAATGAAGTGTTCTTTGGCCATACTTGTTTACAAACCTCGGTACTGACGAGCCTTCGCGTTGTGCTAGCTTTGTATTATGTGTATGTATATACCTTTTCTGGTAGGTACTGTCAAACCGACACCTAAAACAAATTTGAGCCATAAAATAGCATTTACGGACAGGCAAGCTTGCCTATTAAAAAGTTCAGGTCTCGATTATGATGGGAAGATAAAGACATCATACCTTCACCTAGACGGTATAGTTGAAGATAAATTCTTTCTAGTGATCACTAAGATACACTACCGACCCCCAACCTTCAAATTTTGTGTAGATACATCGATATGAAACAAGAGGAAGCGTACGTCACGGTACGCATATCTATGCACTGAAATGACATAGCTTCAGTATGACGTCATAGTAGAAGATAAAAGTTTCCCGACCGACTACTAAGATACACTACCGATCCCCCACCTTTAAGTTTTGATGTAAGTACATCGGTTTGTTCGGACGGGTCTAGAACCCGTTGATACGTTTATCTACGCATTAAAAGTGACAAAAATTTTGTTCCACCGAGCGATTGTTCCTTTAATTACTATTTATTTAAAATTTGAATCGTTTTGAGGCTGGCACTTTTTTTCTTAAAGGCCCTTTTCAAATACAAATGATAAATAAGTCATCTTTAAAATGTCATTGAGGTGGGATAACATTTTGACAGTTAGTACTGCGCCATTAGCGGTGAAGTTTGAAAACTCCGTGTAATTGCAGCGCATGCGTAAGACCACGTGACTTCTGAGACTGCAATGGCAACATTTCGAAAGAATTATTGAAAGTATGGAAAATAAATATCACCATTTCATTTATTCTCGTCTTCATGAAAATACGTATCGACGTGTAGATAAAACCGGCTTTGTTGTCGTTCTGTAGATAAATACAGACGATCGTTAACCATTTCGTCTTGGCAATTGTCAAAAGTCTTCAGAAAATCATGTTCAAGCGAGCATTTTTTGCTTGAATTGGCATTTATTGGAGTTTATAATCGCTTTGAAGTGGGCACTTTCTATCACAGAAGCCCAATTAAAATTTAAATGAGAGTTCTGTTGTTTTGAAAGAAAACAGTTGTTTTAAATGTTAATGAAGTAAGGAACGAGGACTAATTTTTGCCATTCATGTCATTCATTGGTTTGTTTCAGTAATATGTCAAGATGACAGTAGGTAGAAGGTAGAACATACCGAGGACGATACATATAGTCCAAAAGTTAAGTATACCGTCTTGATATGTACAGATGAAGATAGCGTTCATAATTGAGGCTCAAGTACCTCTTCCTTATCGATTCTAGATGTTCTGTGGATTAATTTTATAGCCGAGTTTTGTAAAAATTGTATTCAATTCGCCCAAGTAGGCATCTTCAGGACTGAGATTACTGAAATACCTACGCAACATTTGAATATAATAATAATAATCATCTCCCATCAGGTTGTCCCCAGTCGGGGTGTTCTTCCTTGTGACGGCCAAGATTCTGGAGACGCCGAGCTTCAGCGAGATGGTGGGACAGCTGGGCTGGTACTTCCTCACGGTCCTCGTGGGACTGGCCATACACGGTTTCCTGACTCTCACCCTCGTGTTCTTCATACTGACGAGGAAATCCCCCTACGGCTACCTCGGCTCCATGAGTCCGGCTCTGGTCACCGCCTTCGGGACTTCTTCGAGGTAATCGAATTTTATTTATTTATTTATCGAAACACTTTAAATACTTACGTAACTTAATAAGGATGGGCATCAGGCGCGTGCGGTGAATATTATCAGCAGGGATGCTGACAAAAACGAATCATGTTTTTACATTTAGTGTGTGTGATATTACACATGGGTAGATATTTAATCAAAAAAAATATTGCACAAAATCACTTTTGTAAAGTGCGCTTGAGGTATTATAAATATTATGAAAATGATCCCATGTAAGTTTTCCCTTTTCATGATTGTTAAGTTTTTTCTTTAATGGAGTCCTTAATTTAAATTCTCATTGATTTTAGTGAGTGCCACACCAGAGTATTGTTGCTTTGGTGGGCACTCCTTGTGCGGTATATTCTATAGGTAGCACGAGGGCTATAACTCTCTCTAATTCGTTTTTTCTCGATGTCTTCGGTCGTCACAGAGTGCATATTGTTCTTACTAAATAAAATATTTTATACAGCCCACTAAAGAGATCTTAGCCGTAATTTAATTGTCTCCACCAGCACACATTTTTCCAATAATGATAATTAATCAAATATAAATAAACGGAGCACAGAAGCAGGCGCGTCTAGCGGTGAAGCTGTAAACATTCGGACAGTACCTAAAACTCGAGATGTTCTAAAATTTTGCTTACTTTGTCTGTGGCAGCCACTTAGGTAAGACGTGTTCGGCGCGCTCGGCGTTTTTCGTTCTGGCGACCCAGAATGCCTCCACCGGGACGATTGCGCCTTAGTTTCGACCCATGTTTCGTCACCTGTTTAAACACGTTTCAGTAATTTTGCATCGTCGTTGACTTCATTTTTAGTGACACCTGAGCAACTTCCATTCGCCGCTGTTTTTGTTCAAAATTCAAAAATTTTAGAACAAATTTTGTCATGGCCGAGCTCAAAAAAATGACAATCGTTTTCTCCAAACCCGCATAATTTAAAAATTCTCGTTATTTTCTGGACACACTGGTATATTTCCGTTTTCTGGGAAGCCAACTCACCGATCAGTAGAACTTACCGAGTCACGTCACAGGTGGAGTAATTTCAAAATTACGAAACTGGGGTGAATGTTGAAAATTAGACATATTTATCGAGATTATTTTTGAACTGGTATTTTTTGTGATTTTATCGCGAGAATTGTTCGTGTTTCCGCAGCGCCGCCACTATGCCGGTCACTATAGGCGTGTGCGACAAGATGGGCATCGATCCTCGCGTCTCCCGCTTCGTGATCCCCGTCGGCGCCACCATCAACATGGACGGAACCGCTCTGTACGAAGCCGTGGCGGCCATCTTCATCGCTCAACTCAGGAACATTACTCTGTCCTTCGGGAACATCATCGCCATTTGGTAGGTACCGATTGCTTATCTCAATTATTATGATCGATATTATCTCTATACAGAAAATCAAGTAATGTTGATCTGAAACTACGTGTACGTTTAATAAGCTCCTTGTCTATTGAAGAAGTGTTTTTGTGCGCGGCTGCGAGACACGGTGCCTATCCGAAAGGCGAAGAGACTAGAGGCCTGCGAGATGCGGTGGGAGTTTCCTATGAGAATCGTATCACCGACGACGAGGTTCTTAATACAGATCGGACTCACAACGCACGGTGCGCCGCGAGGACCTCTTGCACGAGGCGATAGGGGGGATGTCCGAGGGGACGAACTGCAGGAGGCGCCCTCGCCGAGAATAACTCGAGAATTTATGCGAGAATATGGACTGCGGGGCACATATAACACTAAAGAAGCCCGCACTCTTCTTCTTTAAAGACCGCATCGGTAGAGGAAATGCAGAGCTTCGCTGCAAACCAATCCAGAGAGGGATCATGTATTGCTTCTTTATTCGACGCAGACTCTGTTGTTCACGACATGTATTCAAAGGGATTACCCTTACACCGTGCGACAACCGACTGTTTCTTGCTAGTGTAATATTATTATCTGTGTCTAGGCGGACGACGAGTACAGTTCGGGTTGCGAAATAGAACCAGAAACAAGGATGAGTGTTTTCGACTCGACGGTTTCTCTTAGCTAAAAATCCCAACCGAGGAAATCGGAACTGAGACATTGTTCCACAGATGAAGGGGCAGGCAATCTCTGTAGGACAATGGAAAACTTTTACTACCGCGCGCGGCCGCATTGTCCTAGTATAAACGCGCACTAGGATAAAACGAATAACGAATGTTCGATGTAACGATGTGTTCTGTTTTATTTTATTTAGTTCGTCCTTCAACGATTTCAATACATTTTGGTATATAATAAACAATTTTTTTTGCAAACTCGCTCGTAACGAATGTCGTCGCGTTTTCACTTTTGCGGCGTTCACGGCTACTTGAACTAAAGTTGTTGCATAGCTCCACTGTCCTTTTCTGAGCCGTTGAGGCTGTTCACGAAGCTGAGACAAGATAATATTGTCCCGTCTATTGTATTGTCCTTCTGTGAACCTAGCTAAATATTGTTGTCAAACATTTATAAATAACCATTTACCGACTTTTCTTTATCTACCGGTTTCGTCAGGACACCAATTAAACCAACATGCAAAACCCACAATACACCTTCACCACAAATTATCTTCATAATATTTTTTGGTTATACAGTTTCTTTTAATAAGATTTAGTAAAATGTTTGACCAGAATGTCAATGCTTTAAATATTAATGATATAATATTGTTGTCTTTCTTCCGTTCAGTGTGACGGCAACAGCGGCCAGTATAGGAGCTGCGGGCATCCCCCAGGCTGGACTCGTGACCATGGTGATGGTGCTAGACACAGTCGGCTTACCCGCCGAAGACGTCTCCATTATCATCGCGGTAGATTGGTTATTGTAAGTTGCAACGTGTACCCGTACTATATAGGGATGGCCCACAGCGGTGCGCAGGCTGGACCCGTGACCACGGTGATGGTGTTAGACACAGAATATTTCCTTAAATTCCCGATAATTTCTATCCATTTATTTATTTTTACTTGATCTCTGGAATGAAAGAATTGAGATGATGTGGATGTCTAAACGCAGGTAGATATGTGAATATTGTATTATTGCAGTGTGTAAAGTGACCTCTTAAAACAGCCACAAAAAGTTCGCTTTTTTTAGCTAGTGGACTCGTCCAGCCATATTTTTTCAACTTTCAGAATACCAGCCCAGAAGACTGCTGATTTATTGTTTGGTATAATGAATGCCTTTTCGTGTCACTGAAGAGTGCTGAATAATTTGTTCCAGGGATCGCTTCCGGACAACGATCAACGTGATGAGCGATATCTACGGGACCATCATCATCAACTTCCTATCGAAGGTGGATCTGGAACTCATCGGCGAAGACACGGGCGATGGCGGTCTACCGGTGAAAGACACCAAGGCTAGTGGAGGGGGACCCAAAGCGTGAAGGACGTATTGGACGGCTCACAAAACTCAACAGTGAAAGCGCCCCCCCCCCGCATACCCGTAAACCTCAATAACTTCTTTTTCTGGTTTAGAAATAAAGTTTTTTCTAAAATCATGAGAGCGGTAAAATTAAACCAAAGTGACCGAAACATTTTTTTTATTGTTAACAAAATTATTAAATTATTAATGCATTTACTTATTAATTTACAAATACTAAAAATATAAATTATAAAAGCAAATCTAATAATGAATATTCTTTCATAGGTTTATTTCATAGAATTAAGAATAGTCCAAAAGAAGCGCAGAATCATATTTGAATACATCGGACTGTGTCAAAAAAAAACCCATTTTGCCCCACTTTTGCCACGCGCACGCGTGAAGTCGCTGCGTAATGTTGCCAGATCGTGGAAAATATAATAGTAACAGATGGTAAAGAGTCCATTATTTAGAGTAATAAACTTTGAACTTAAAAAATAAAATAAATTTTATTTTACATAAAACGGATATTTTTATGTCGTGTTAAATAATATTTGATGTTTTAGATAGTGTCTGTCAAATTACCACCACGGCGTTGTTTAATCCGAGAGGTCAAATTTTCATTAGTTCTCTCATTTGGTGAGCAAAGTAGCGTAAACAATTTGACTCCCCTGGCAACACTAACAAAATGTCCGTTTCATTATTATTGACCATTGTTTTTCAACCTGTGGGTCGCGACCCCCTGGAGGGTCGCGGAGCCTCTGTCGGGGGGTCGCGAGAGGTCGAGAAAACTTCAGTTTTTTTATACAACATATAATTTGTGAGACTAAAATAAAAAGTCGATAAGAGTTAAAATCATTATATTTAACAAATTTTCCCCGTAATCAATCATACACGTCAGAAAAATGCTAGTTCAAAACATGTTATTACAAAGAAAATAAATATTTAAAATGTGTTTCAATAAAAAATGATTACATCTGTGCTTGCTTATCTTCGTTCATTTTAATGTGAAGGTTGCGCTTGAGTTTGTTCAATTAATTTCTCTCATCGTGGATCCGTTTTTGCCACATTAAGTTAATACTTAATCGTTTTCCAAATTTAAGCAATTTCTTAGTTTACATTTTATTCGCGCCATTGATGAAAATGCCATAGTTGGCTAGTGCACAAGTACGAGGTAGAAAATGGAATCAAACACTTCAAAGCCTCGGTTGTTAATTCCGGGTATTCTGTTTTTCTTTTTAACCAAAACGTATCCAAATTTTCAGACTTGAATTCAAAGTGTAACATCCCATCGGCAAATAGTTCCAGCAGATTCTCTTTGAGCTTAGTTGCTAAATTTGACTAGTTTATAGCTGCATTTAAAAACGGATTTAATATCCATCTTTTAGCACAATGCTATCCGATATCTCTTGCAGTGAGAAGTAATGACACAATTCTTTCTTCAAATTATGTAACACCATTTTCATACCAGGTATATATGAGTTGATGTTGATCTTGCTTCCGACTTCTTAAATGAAAGACTGTATGGACGAAAATGAATCAAAGTTGTTTTGATTTATAGATGATGACCACAATTCAATTTGTTTTATAAAGCCATGGAGTTTGTCTTTTGCTGTAATGACATTTTCATCACGCCCTTGAAGACTTTTATTTAAGTTATTTAAATGTTCAAATAAATCAGAAGGAAAAGCCAATTTTAAAAGGAATTCCGGGTCAGAAATGAATTCAGAGTAATGTGACTTGGCTTGCTATATACTAATAGTTCAGCGCAAAGTTCCATAACTCTGGTCAGTACTTTGCCTTTTGATAACCACCTAACTTCTGTATGGTAAAGCAAATTACGGTGTAGTTTCCCCATATCTTCACAAATGATTCGAAACAATCGAGTCTGCAACGCTTTTTCTTTAATAGAATTTACAATGTTAATAATAACATTAAGAACTTGACTGTATTCTTGCGGTAAAGATTTGGCTGCAAGAGCTTGGCGATGGAGAAATCAATGCATCCAACAAGCATTTGGCATCTGTTATTTCAGTCTAGCAATAAATTCACTCTTCGCACCAGTCATGGCTTTTGCTCCGTCACTACAAATAGCAATGCATTTTTGTGCCCAATCAATATTCATATCTTGCGAAGCTTCAAGGAACATGTCATGCAAGCATTGACCTGTAGTATTTTTGGGAAGTGCCTTGCAAAATAGTATTTCTTCCATTAGTATTTCATTGGATTCAAAACGCACAAAAGCTACAAATTGCGCACAACTCGCAATATCCGTTGATTCATCAAATTGCAAGGATACAAAAGAACTTTTCATCATTTTTTCTATGACTTGATCACGAACATCAGTCACCATATTGCTTATCCTGCGTTGAATGGTATTGTCAGAGAGAGGTATACTTTTGAACTTTTCGACCTCTTGCTTGCCAAACATAATCTCTGCTATATCTAAAGCCGCTGGTAAAATCAAATTTTCGGCAATAGTGTGAGATTTCCCTGCTTAAGCCACACGAAAAGCTACTCAATAACTAGCGAGCAACGCTTTCTCATTCAGGTTGGACATTTGTCCTATAGCAGTTTTTTGACGTTCAAGAGCTTTTAATTTTCGCTCAAAAAATTCCACGGGTGAAGCGTAAAGAAACGTCTCGAAACTTGTGGATCTTTCGGACTACCAGCGCCATCTGTTGCTAACATCCAGAACCTGCACTAGTTCCTAGTGTTACCAACAGATGGTGCTGGGAGTCTAACCCTAACGATATATTTTATTTATTTATATACATCTAATATGTTTGTACTTGTTTGTTAGTTATCAATTGGCCACGTATTCAATTAAAAATTATATGTTTTACGTACTTAATTATATGTTTATATCAGATTGCAAATAACGCAAACGCCTAAAATTTTTCTAAGTATTATATATTTTTAACATACATGGAAAAAAGGATTGGGGGGTTGCGAAATATTTTTTGATACTAGGGGGGTCGTGCCATGAAAAAGGTTGAAAAACGCTGTTCTCGACAATCTGACAGAAGGAAAAAAAAACAATTTTTAAGTAGGTAATGCATTTGAAACTTATAGCTAAAGTCGTACGGGTTTTGAAGATGATATGATCGCTCTGGGAAAACCTCGTGCGGACATTTTGCTGAGACCTCTCCTCATTGTTTAAAAAAAAGAAATATTGGTGTTCTTATAATTTACCCTAATACTTCAATTTTGGTGGCCATTTTCAACAAGTTGTAAATAACTCGCTATTAGAAAATGGAAATCAAGTTGGGGTAGAGTGGGGTGTGAACCTCGGACCTCCGGCCCGTGAGTCCGCAACACTAGCCACGGGACCACAGCCCGACATTGTTCGATCAAGTGTGCAAGTGCTTCTTTTAGGTACAGTTGTCTCATATCCAGATATCCAGCAGCTTCACGTATCGGAACAACTGTTTTGATGGGTATGTCGGAGGGCGCCGAAGTATTTTTTTTCTTTTCTATTTTTTTTTTTTTTTTCCTCACCACAACAGGTCAGGAGGCCTAATTACAGTGGTGAATTACATCACAGAGCACCCAGGCCTGAGAAAAATTAATTTTTTAAATTTTTGTGTTCTCACCGGGAATCGAACCCGGAACCTTCCGTGCGTGAGTCAAGCGTCTTGACCACTACACCACGGAGGCCGTATTATTCTCAATAATAATTTTTGTGAAATTATGAGAGGTTTTCTGAATCCGGTGTTAGTTCTAAAATTTCGCACACTAAGACAGCATTGTACGCAAATCGTGGTGAGGTGTAAGCACCTCTAAGGTAAGCCTTAGTACAACATCGGAGTTAACTGCGTTAGGCATCCACTACAAGATTGTATATATACAGAATACAGATATCTTAAACCAGTCAAAACCATTCTTAATTCTGACAATGCCTTCATATTTGCTTTCTGGACCAAATGGTGCACAGGGCACTACTCTGGTACACCAGATGCAGAGTTTTTTTTAACCAGTTTTGTTTCGTGAAGATAAGATGATCAAATTTGGTACCGTAAAAGCATACAACATGAGGATTAAATGTAATTTAAGACGAAACTTCCGCGGCACAGAGTATTACATGTGGTGTCATTGCTATTCAGGCAGCACTGGCAGCGTCCTTCCCAAGTTTTTGCTTGTGAACGTAATATTGCCGTCAAGAGGAAATTTAGACAAAGTAAGTAGTATTTATAGAAGAATTGGCATTGATTTTAAATTCAAATATATTTCTGAATTACATATGCCTCAAAACTCTATTATAAGTCAAAAAAGCTGTAGTGATCTAAATCGATTTAATAATACGAGAGATCGAGAGTGAAGCACTTTTCCGTAAACAAGTCAACGCCATGTTTGACACTTGACACTTTCGGCGTAGGTTGGTAGAGTGAAACTAAAAATTCACAGAAATTAAAGCAATTTTTTTGGAAGGCAAATTGAGACTTTGTCTCAAATTAGGTGCATAAGTCTCAATTATCAAGTTTCAAATTGTCTCAAATCTCTGCTGATAGTTATGTTTAATAATTAGGAGAAAACTAAATTATTTTATAATTAGGTACGACTGCAGTAGTTATTTTATTACAGACTGTGAAGATAGTGTAGATATTCATTATAAAATTTGTTTATTGTTCTAGCATTAAACATGTCTCAAATTACACACGGTCTCAATTTTGAGTTTTAAATTAGATTTTTTTAAAGATTTTCGAAAAATGTTTAATTTTGATTTTGATTTGATTTTTTTTATTTGATGGCGTAAACGTTTCAAATTATATCACGCTGTTTAATGCTGAAAATTTGTTTTATTTCATTTCTCTAATAGTTCTTTTTTGTGAAAAAGCACCTCAACGGCGCTTTACAATTTTATGCATAAACTTACATTCTAAGCTAAAGTTACAGATTGTATTTTCTGATTTAAAATTGAGGGTACGATTAACTAAAGAAGTGGGATTTCAGTTGGCATCTGAACTGACTAGGGCAGGGCTGTGGACGATTCGTAAGTTTGAAGGCAGTCTAGTGTTGGGGGAGCGCCGGATTTCGACGAGTTTTCCTCCGCCTGAATCAAATGCTGACTTAGAGATTTACTTTGACACGTATTCTCCCACCAGGGATACATAAGTACGATAGGCATCTTGGAGCCATCTAATGAAGGGATTTGAATACTGTCAAGCAAAGTTTGTATTTTATTCTCTCTGGGCTTTTTAACCAGTGCAAATCTCGAAGACGTTGTGAAATGTGAGAATATTTGTTTACTCCCGTAACAAGCCTCGCTGCGGCATTGAAAACAGATAGATGTATATCAGTTTGGTATTTTGGAAGATTTGCGTACATTCCATTACAGTAATCTAAAAGCGAAACGGCAAAAGCATTCACAAGAGCTTCAGTTAAAGACAGACCAGCGAAGTTTCTAGATAAAAATCATACATATCGTTCGTTCGTTTTTTCATGGCCTTTTCACATCTCAACTCGGGTGTTCTGGTAAAAATCATACATATCAAATTGTGGTACAACAAAAGGATGTATTTGTATGAGAGTTAGTGTAGAGATGTGTCTGTGCGTATTTGTGTGTTCAGGTGTATGTAAGCGTGAGCATCATTAAAAAGCAAGTGGGAGCGTATCGCAGCCAGAAAAAATGAGTCTTAATTTATTTTTAAATAAATTGAGGGGTATGTTAAGTATATCAACAGATGAAAAAAAAACATTATAGTTTGAGCAAGAACGATAGTGGAAAGAGTTTTGGGCATAATTAGTGCTACAGACTGGCAGATGGCATAAATATTTATTTCTTGTCGCGGATTGATCGGAGCTGGAAGAAATTAGCACTTACCGTTTTGTTGGCCCGAAAATGGAGAGAAAGATTTGAATAAAAATGAAGTTTATCATTAATACTAGGGGTAAATACACAATACAACCTGCGATTGAAATTGAAGATCGGTCTAAAAAGCGTTGTCGCTTTTTTGCCGCTGTCAATAGAAGCTTAGTTTTAGATTGAATTATTTTGAGTCTGTTTGATGACATCCAGCAACAACTAGCTACGTCTGAATTGTTTTATATATTTTATTATGCCATCTACCAACGTGCATCACTTGTCCGTGTATCTTTCTTGAAATAAATCAATGAACCCCCTTAGGTCTCAAAAGGTGGCTCTTGGTCATAAAAACAATAGGAAATTAAATGGGCTAACTATTGCCGCATACAGCTCGTTTATTCAGTTTTTTTAATATTTTTCACGGTGTTCTGGTTTTGACATAATAATAATACCATATAATCGTACCATAGTACGATGCAATATATTTCAGTCATAAGAGCTGGATAACAAAACATTTAAGAGCCACAGAGCTTACGGACGGTTGGAAATATTGCCCCCATTTACATTTTACAAAAAGTGACTATATAGTTAATCAATACACTTAGATTGCTGTATGTATTTAAACCATATTGTGTTTTTATTGTTCATCATATTAGAAGATATTATTCATTTTGACAAATTTAATGTGAAGCCATATTTATTATTGAAAAATGGTTTGAATTAAATTTAACAACGAATACGCAATTTCAAGGACACTTTTTTAATAACGAAACACAGAAAATGGCAAATCGTTTGTGAAAAAGTATAAAAAAAGAAAGTCTGGGCAATAATATATTATAAAATTGTAGGTAATCATTTAATTTTTCATAATAATGAAAGCACGTCATACTTTAAGTACGTACAAAGGTCTTTAGACTGGCAACATTGTCTGCATTATTTCGCAATGGCCGCCATTTTGTGTCTGACAGCTGACAGTATCTGGCGAGCCTTAATACGCGGACCTTGGAATGATCCCCACCTGCAAAGAAGCAACTTTGGGTAAATTTCTTAATGTTTTACGTTAGAAGCGTTACTCGGCATCTAATCGGAGCTGTTGGTTCGAGTGAACATGTCAGGTGTTCGGTCCATATAAACAAACGTGGCAAAATTCATAAACACGCAGCCTCATTTGTGTTTTCAATTTCCAGGATCAATCGAAGCTTTACTTTGTATATAGATAGTATAGACTTGAAAGATAAATATGGAAATCACTTCGGTGAATATAAAGTCTGAACCGGGGACTGGCGATGTAGAAGGAGATGTTCTCCATCCGGGGGCAGGGGCGTCGTGTCCCCGCAGCGGCGAGGAACCGGGTGTCGCCGCCGTGAAGGCTGAACCGGGGACCGGTACTGGCCGCCCTGGCCGGCATAGGATAACCAGCGATATGATTATATTTACGGAGATGGATTTTGACTATCCCGACATTAAACAAGAATGTTTGGATTCCCCTCGTAAGCGTGAATCAGCCCCAAGTGAGTAATACTTCATTTAATATTCTAAGATTACGCAGAGCACTTACACTCCTATTGCGTAATTGCTGATTTATATCAGCAATTACGCAATAGGAGTAAAAGTACAATTTACCCTATCCACATTTTAATGAAGCTCGTTTTATTCAGGAAATATGTTTTTATCTCTGTTCGTTTTTGCTAGTTTATTGCAAGATCTAAATAAGTTTCAAACTTTACTCTTGTTTTTGTTTCAGGTTTACAAGCAAGTCAAGAATATTTCGCCTGTTTGGAGTGTCAATGTAAGTTTTCAGTGAAGAGCAGGTTTACGTCGCATATGTTAGCTCATAATTATGAGAAACCGTTTTCTTGCTCAGAGTGCCAATATAAATGTTCTCGAAAAGGTTATCTTACAAAACACATGCTGACTCACACACTTGCAGCCACAGGTGAGAAACCATTCTCGTGTTCAGAGTGCCAATTTAAATGTTCTCGGAAAGGTAATTTAAAACAACACATCGTTGCTCATACAGGAGAGAAACCATTATCGTGTTCGGAGTGCCAATTGAAATTTTCAACTGAGAGCCAATTGAAAAGACACATAATAACTCATACAGGTGAGAAACCATTCCGATGCTTAGAGTGCCAATTAAAGTTTTCACAGAAATGTAATTTAAAATCACACATGAGAACCCATACTGGTGAGAAACCATTCCGGTGCTCAGAGTGCCAATCACAGTTTTCACAGAAATCTCATTTAAAATCACACTTGTTAACTCATACCGGCGAGAAATCATTCTCGTGCTCACAGTGCCAATTCAAATTTTTAACAAAAAGCCAATTGAAAAGACACATGATAACTCATACAGGTGAGAAACCATTCCGATGCTTAGAGTGTCAATCAAAGTTTTCACAGAAATGTCATTTAAAATCACACATGAGAACCCATACTGGTGAGAAACCATTCCGGTGCTCAGAGTGCCAATCACAGTTTTCACAGAAATCGCATTTAAAATCACACTTGTCAACTCATACCGGCGAGAAACCATTCTCGTGCTCACAGTGCCAATTCAAATTTTTAACAAAAACCCAATTGAAAAGACATAAGTCAACTCATACAGGTGAGAAACCTTTCCGGTGCTCAGAGTGCCAATACAAATGTTCACTTAAAAGCTATTTAAAAAGCCACGTATTAACTCATACGGGTGAGAAACCATTCTCATGTTTAGAGTGCCAATTAAAATTTTCACTAAAAAAATATTTGAAAAGACATATGTCAACTCACACAGGTGAGAAACCATTATCATGCCTAGAGTGCCAATATAAATGTTCACGCAAAAGTGATTTGAAAAACCACATGTTAACTCATACTGGTGAGAAACCATTCTCGTGCTCAGAGTGCCAATTCCAATGTTCACTAAAAAGTAATTTGAAAAGACACATGTTGACTCATTGTGGTGAGTAACCATTCTCATGCTCGGAGTGTCATTTTAAATTTGTATAAAATAGCTATTTAAAAAGCCGCGTATTAACTCATGCCGATGAGAATTCGGTCTCATGCTTTAGGGCTAATAATTTCAATGGTCACGGAGAGATTTGTTAAAATCGCACATGTTAATTCATGCTGGTGAGAAACCATTGTCATGCTCAGATTGTGGAAACACGTTTTCCAAAAAAGAGGATTTAATTCGTCATTCATTAAACCACATTGGTGAGAAAGTTCTTTCCATGAAATTGCTAAAAATGAATATCACACTAAACCTCGCCCGGCAAAATGTCAGCATATTTTTTTTTATGGTTTTATTGGCCGTGGTGCAGTTGGTTAGACGGTCAACTGTGAAACTGGCGTCGCGGGTTCGATTCCCGCCAGTTGCAAGAAAAAAATCCAAGAAAGATTTTTTTCTCAATTGGTCTGGGTATTGTGGTGTATTTTTCATCACCTCCTTCCATATCTTCTCTACCCCACCTGCTGAAAAGCCTCAAAATAGAGGCTCAGCGGGTTATTCCTTGGAAAAAAAAAACAAATTGAATTTAAAACATGTTATATATACTTTTCATATATTATTCTTAAGGAGTTTTTGTAAAAACTCAAATGAGTTTTTGTAAAAACTCAAATGAGTCCCTAAATAGGGACACGCTGATAACAAAATTCATTTAGACGCATTTTAAATTATTATATTATTTACAAAATCTGAGTAAAAATTATGACTTATTATAAATCAGCAACTTGTATCAAAAATAATAATAAGTAAAATCATATTTTCTATATTCTAAGCGTTATAGCTTAATTTAAAGATGTATTTTTTAAAGTACACGGTAAATACATTTTTGCAATTAATATTCTATGTAAATATATGTATGGAAAAATAAACAAAAAAAAAACATTTAAGAATTTTTTATTTATAATTTGTTTAAATCGTCCTTAAAAGTTTTCGAGTTTTCGTTTTTTTTGTCCACTAATTTATTTTATTTACATTGAATTGTGTCTCGTGTAAAAAATATGATTATGAAAAAGCATGTAGGTAAAAAGCATGAGGTACCTATTAAGAATTATATCATATTAATTCTTTGCTTAAGGCATCATTATTCGCTGCATAAGATGAAGCGCAAGAGTGGCGAATATAAAAAATTTAAAATAGGAATATTTAATTCGGCTATTTCGGTCCTAAAGCCGGAACATCTGCTCCGCCGGTTCCGCATCGAGGAGTGTGGCGGCCCCCAGACTTTCGAGAACCAGTTGACTCGGGTACTATTCTGTACTATACTGCTTAAGCACATTTCATTTTCAGTATCGGAATATCCGAGGGCTGAAGACGAAATGCTCGACGTTTTA
>NW_028280689.1:0-27437 GCF_059751315.1 Micrasema longulum | reverse complement strand
TGTGGATGCCTAGACTTCTGTATTACCTTCTCTAAAATATTCTTCATCTCTGTTGTAATATTTCAATATTAACAGCTTCTCAGGGAGTCGAATCCAGTCCTTGTCTTTGGACAAACTCAAAATTTTACCGGTATTTTAAATACTGATTTTTTCCCACACCGCCTTTTTTAAAATACCGGTTTGTCAATTCCTTTGTTTTTTACATAGTTATTTCATTTTTAGCATTTATTCCGGGATTTTTCCTTAAAGCGACTATTTTTAAAATCGGTTTTTTATGATACCGGTTCTTTTTAAATACTGAGCTAGATTTTTTCAAAACAAACCATTTTTTAAGACAGGTTTTTATTATTAATACCAATTCATCAATTCTTTTATTTTCAGTATTATTTTTTATTTATTTAGTTTTATGAGTAAAAAAATTACAAAAGAAAAACATGCTGACAATTTTTTTTTTTTTATGACGGTTAATTCAATATAGCGGTTTAATACACAAAAAACATGATGAGTCATTTTTGACGTTTGTATTAACGGATTCATAAATTGTAATTAAAATGATCAGAATTCTCAATTTACGAGATTATTTGACGTTTTGCTTTCCGGATATTTATCGATCTCTTTTTGTCGCAGATTTACTATTTTCACAACTGTCAAGCGTTAAAAGTAATCCATCTGTAACAATATTGTTCCAATTTCATTTTGGTTTTTCCCATACGAAAAAACGTGACGTAAAGCCGAACAAATTGCCCAGAGAAGTATTAAAAATGCGAAAGAAAGTATGCAATTCTGACAGAGTCAAAATATATCTTGTCATGCAGTTTTACTACAGCGTGTGTTTTAATTAATTTAATAATTTAGCTCTGACAAAATGGCGCTGTATAATGTTCGAAATCGGACTTTAATGTTATGTTTTATTAAAAATCATTTATATAGTGTCATTTTTGTTAAAATCACATCAAAGGCGCATAAAAACATAAAAAATAATTACTACTAGATTTCTTAACATAAAATGCGCTGCCTATTTTATAAATTACATAAAAAATAGAAAAATTAATATTATACAAAAAAAAATTAAAAATTAATTGTTTTATTTTTTAATCGTAAAATCTAATGAATTATTGTAAATTTTAGGAAGGTATCATAGTACAGCATGCCCAAAAATAGGCTTGAAAAAGAATGTTTAAAAAAATAACGTTATTCTAATCATGTAACATCTTAGTAAATGGACAAATTATAGAAAAAGTTGAAAGTTATGTATACCTAGGTTACTAAATGAAGCTCGGAAAAGATAATCTAGATGTGGGAATAGAAAGAAGGCAAGGTCTAGCATAGACTGCTTTTAGTAAGCTCTTATTAATATTATCATGGATAACTTATATAGCGCCATTTTCGTAATATAATACCTGAAGGGCGCTTTACATAGTGATTCTATAGATAAACAAATCTAATTGAAGCTTTTAAATTTGTTATTTTATTAAAACAATTTATTTTGTTGTCACATGGTACGGATATATTCAAATGATTTAGAGAACAAGTGGGTTTTTGGTTTTTCCGAAACATCACTTCACTTTCACAGCCACGCACCTCTGCTGGGAGAGCATTCCATGCCATAAGGCCTACGACCACAAATGCGCGTTCACAAAATTTAGTGCGCTGTTTGCGTAGAGGTATGATAACTTTTCCCCTTTCCGAAGACGTAGCTAATCTATGCGTGAGACACCTGTCAGCTAGTTTATCTGGAATGCATAGTTCCCTTTGATATTCCGGAGCAGAGTTGTACAGTGATTTATACATAAGCCGACAGAGTTTGTATTTGACCCTCTGTGGAAAACGTAGCCAGTGTAATTCCCGAAGTAGTGGAGTGATATGACTGAAATTAGAGATTCCGAAAATAAGTTTCGCTGCAGCATTCAATACAGACTGTAGACTAGTCATTTTGTTCATTGGTAGATCTGCATATATACCATTACAATAATCGACTCTAGACACTACAAACGCATTTATTTATTGACGGGCGGCATCAACCGGCAAATTTTTGAGTATGCATTTAATTTGTCTCAGCTGGTAGAAGCATGAACTTATTGTTCTACTAATTTGAGCGTCAAGAGAAAGGTCAGAATTAAGTAAAACTCCCAGTAGTTTAACGGTGGGTAAAACGGTATTCCCTACATTAGGTATGGCCGTATCCTTGATCAAATTCTGTTGTCTGGCTGAAGCCACCCATTGTTGTATATCATGAAGTCTCCAAAGTATCCACATTACTTGAAGAAGAAACTTTTTATGCTTGTGTTTTTTCTGACATATTTACGCAAATTATCCATGACAGAAAAAGCTATGGTAAGGAGATTGCTGGGTATTTCGGTAAGAGGCGGAAGAATAAACACATGAATAAAAGCGGGATCAAATTTCACCGATGTGGTCCACGGAGTTGCCAACCAGAAATGAAGCTGGGCTGGTCGTAAAGCCAGAACCACAGACTCTAAATGGACTGAAATAATCTTGGTATGGCGACTCAGAACAGGCAGAAGAAGTGTCTGCAGGCCTCAGGCAAGATGGTTTTATAACATAAGACGGGTTCCAAGAAGTGGGTGGATGCAGTCGGCTCAGGATGTGGAGACGTGGAAACTCAAATAGGAGGTCTTTGTTAACCATTGGACAAGAGACGGCAGATGATTATGATACGTTTAGCATAGCAATAGCGTTTTACATGCTAGGCTCATAGATTTCGCAAGCTAACAAAATTCAATAAAAATAACATTCGTCATAACGATTTCGTACGCATCTTTGCAGTACGTCATATACACTTCTTACGGTGCAGTTTATGCCGTATTTGATTCGTTTCGTATCGTTTTCAGGCTGCTTCAGACAATAGATGAGTCTGTACTGACAAACAATGACTTTGTCAATGCTGTTAAACAATAACAGTTGAAGAAGTCGCTGCTGTGCGGTGGCAGTAACTCGAAGAGCCGTGACATTTACAACGCGGTTTTGTGATGACTTTCGATCTCGCGAACAATTTGCGTGGAGTGTTATTCAACGAGCTCCCATTTCAAACAACTGCTTAGAAACTAAAACTGACCGCATAAACTCGGGTTGCCAGCTTCAAATTTAACGCTTACAACTTATTTTGTACAAGTAATATATTTGAAAGATATAAAAATAAAAAAAACAAAAAATTATATTCTGTATAATTCCAGTCATAAAGAATTACAGTTGTTTTTTTTCAATCGACCATAAAAATTACCAATTTTAAAAAAATATTTATGTATTGTATTATATCGCTAAAATTTTTTAATTGGTTTGTAATTTTGAAATGACTCCGCCCGTGACGTCACAAGTTGTCGTCTCGAGTTGTGCTGCCATTCAAAAGTGTGTAGAGCGTCGTTGGTATCAAAATACACTAAACGTTGAAATAAATGGCTACGCTGTCATAAATAGATAACAACACATTTTTATTTATTTATACTTTTTTACATTATTTGTATTATTTTATTTTAACCAAGATTAATATCCCCTCACTGGGTGTCCCGTGCCGAGCGAAACATTTTACAAAATGTGAAACATGCCTAAGATTAGCTATTTAACAAAGTTAACATAATTATAACAATAAAAAACGGATTAATTTAATTAACCTAATTATCATTAACATAATAAACAGTAAAAACTAAAATAATCATAAAAAACATAACCAATTTATATAGACCAATAGAACAAATTTCATAAACAGTACACACATTTTACCTATTTGGCTTGATCCGCTTATCGATCCGTGTGCAACCCACCTCCACTATCTATTTCTTAATATCAACGCTATAATTGATTGGTTGATTCGCAAGAACATTTGATGTAGTCTAAAGAAGTTTATTTTATTGATTTTTCATACATTTTCGAGAAACTTCGCCGTGCATTTAAACGCTCTAATTTTTACTGCTTGTTAGAAATCATTTTTATTTTCAATTTCCTTAAGCATTGAACTTTCTCATCATTGTCATGATGTGAACTTACTAAAAAAATTGTCGAACTTTTGTATTTTAAGTTAAAACCCTATTTTCTTATTTAAAAAAGTGCGTGAAATAGAATCAGAACCCTGGACGAGTGCTTTCGACTTGATGACTGCTCTAAAGAAATTCGAGCTGAGATAAGTCCGCCTTGCAGCGTTGTGGTTGGCGAATTCGACTATCACGACTGAGGTCCTGGGTTAGATTCCTAGCAGAGTGGACGTGAAATATTGGTTTAAGAGGTAGTACGGTACTCGTTCAAAACTGTAACATTTTTTTTTAATAATTAGAAGCGAACCTACATCATATTCCTTGTCTAAGATGG
Source organism: Micrasema longulum (assembly GCF_059751315.1). Lineage (NCBI taxonomy): Eukaryota > Metazoa > Arthropoda > Insecta > Trichoptera > Brachycentridae > Micrasema > Micrasema longulum. The sequence continues at coordinate 23,117 of NW_028280689.1, read as the reverse complement.
CGTCACTACCAGCTGCCGCGATTCGTTATATTAATACAACCGTCAACAGATTAACACAAATTTCGTAAGGAGAATAATGTTAAAAATGTTACCAAAATAGACATTAAAATGTTGACAGTTGTAGTAAAGCAATTTGAATAAAATTAACGGCTGTCAATTCAAGAACTTGATTGAAAAAGTTGACATGGTCTTATGAAAAGATCAGGCGTGAGGCTTAGCATTGCAGATTATGACTGATCGATACAGCTTTTATACACAACTCGTTTTTATTTCATTCATTTTCTCTCCACTGCATTGTGGTTATACAAAATGTTTATTTCTTTTTTTGTTTAATTTATTTTATAAGGTAATTCAACATAAATGCATGGTTTAACATAAAACTTATATTAACAAAGAATAGCAGACAGAAATAGAGAACATTTTAGAAAATGAAATATGGAAGTCAAGGCATTAACATGTCTTACACGCTGTTAAACATTCACTATTTTGTCTATCTTTGAGCAATAATATTTTCTTCAATAGATATTCATCGATACAATTCCACACGCATATATCTTTAATTAAAAAATGAGAAAAGTCAGTGGTTCAGTGGCAATGTAATTTATTTGTATTATACTTTTTATTATTTGATTTATAAATAAAAAATATCGAAAGCGAAAACTTTTTCAGACCGTTTAACATGGATTTTCCCGCAATTTTATATTAAACAAGAACCGGTACAAACGAAATCTTCTTTACCGACTAACAATGGTTACATGAGCAGTAATTAATCGGTCCAAATAACGCATCTCAAAACAGAACAATAAAAAGAAAGTTAAGATGTTAATCTGGTATGAATAATTCTCACCGTTTATTTGCAACATGAGTCGGTACCCCAAAATATTGTGAAATCGATTTATATTACGATAGAAACAATTCAATTATGTACTTGCTTAAGGCAGTTAATACCACGGCTTCCGTTATAGCTATTTTTCGTTAAGACAAAGTTTTTTTTAACTGGAGCGTGTGATTGTGATGTATATTTTGATATAGGCGGTCCTTTGTTGATTTTGATAGCGTTATTTATTTACTATAACTATAGCCTGGATTCACTAACATACAGAAGATATATATTCGACCAGATCCCGTTTTACAAAATTGTTGACAGTAAATTTGATTCCCCAGAACTAATTAATCAACTTGCTTACCGTGTCCCCTCCAGACCAACTAGACTGTCTGATATTTTCCTTATTCCTAACTTTAAAACTAATAATCGGAAACATTCTACCATCCCTCGTATAAGTGAAACATTTTATTAGAATTTTAATAGTCTGTATATCTTTAAATATATAATTCCTCTGTACGTGTGATGTCACCGAACTCTTCCTAAACGGCTCAACCGATTTACGTGCGGTTTTCAGAGAAATATAGATCTTCGCGCTGTGCGTGTTCGTAGATATTAAAATCTTCAATCCAATATGTAAAAAAGAAGTAAGGAGCATAAATGATTTATTCATCGATATACCAGGGTTGCATTTGAGGAGAATGCATTTACAAAAAATGGAATGTTTTTTTGTTTATAAAAAAGTTTGTTTTTGAACTTTACAAACAGCATTTGTTTTTTGTGGATCTCAATTAGATTATTTCCTTAAATTCCTTATAATTTCTACCCATTTATTTATTTTTATTGGATTTTTGGAAACACTAAAATAATATTAAATTCAATACATTTAAAAAAATCGTATTCCTTACATACAAACACCCCTTTGTTGGCGAGACGACCAATGTTTGACATTTGCAAAAAGAATGCCATATTTAAAAAAATGTTTTTTTTATGTTTTGGAATTCAACCATAAACAAGTACCTAGGTACCTACTTAAATTCATTTTGGAATTTAATCACAAACAAGTTCCTAGGTACCTACTTATCAATGATTTTTTTCCCAGGTAATAAATGGCAGGCAAGCCAACGTTCGGGCAGGACAACAAAATAAACAAATAAAAAAATAAAATTGAACTCTCCATATAATAGGTACAGAAGAGAACTAACAAGCTTGATTCAGAATAACAGAGAATAGACGTTTTGTCTTTTTGGCTCTTTATTTCTCTTCATAAAATCAAATGAAATTTTCCACTCCTGCTTTCCTTCATTTTCTCCACCACTTCTCATCACTTTCTTTCTTTTCCTTCTCACAATGTCCTTGTTTTATCCCTATTTATTTTATTTTAATTTATATGAATAACATTGTTCCAATCACATCATTTTATTTTTTACATAGTTTAAACCGTCGCCTTATTCATTACTACTAAGTGAATAAATGTTCTCTATCATACTGAGAATATTAAAAAAAAATGTGTTTGTGTCATGTTTCTGTATACATGTCATTACATTTTTTTTCTTAAAAATAATAACCCGCTAAGCCTCTATTTAAAGGCTTGTCCTAAGGTGGGATTGAGAGGATATGGAAGGAGGTAATGAAAAATACACCACAACACCCAGACCAATTGAGAAAAAATCTTTCTTGGATTTTTTTCTTGCAACTGGCGGGAATCGAATCCGCAACGCCAGTTTCACAGTTGGCCGTCTAACCAACTGCGCCACGGTGCCTGTCGATTTGATTGAAATAATTTTACCATGTATTTTTTATTATTAATTTTTATGGCTTGACACGGGCACAGCCTAAAAAGCCTTAATAAGTTCATTAATATTTAATCGGGTGTAATTTTGAATCAATAAATAAATACACATTTTACCTGTACATCTGTCTGTTTTATAAATAAATCAAATAAAATTATTATTGATAGTTTACATAGCGGCTCAGGCATTTAGAGCTTTATGACCAATTTGCCTATGTTTGATCATTCATATTTATTCAATTCTGCTATTTGTTAATTTTAGTGAAGAGCTAAAACCTTTATGGTTGTAAAGCCAATTACAGGTCATAAGCCCTGTAAATGCCTAGACCAGAAAAATGTTATCCATCCCTGTAATAAATATATAAGTTAAGGTCATATTAAAATCCAAACAGGGGTACAGCTACACAAATACGTATATTCCAAGCTTCTAATTATTTATTTTGACCCTTTAAGGAAATGGTGTGTAGTATGACAGCGGTAAAACAATAAATAAGAACGAAAAACGGTATAATAAATAAAGTATAAACGAAAAAAGAAGCGAACAATAGAATGATTCATTAACATTTAGGGTGGATCTAGCCTTCTTATCTGCTTTATGCCAGGAACTTTTATTCAGGCGCCTGAAATTTTTCTTATTCCGTGAGAAATAACGGGTGTTTTTTTTCGTGGTAAAACTTTCGATTGATAAAAGTGTCTCGTGTCATACTAATGACGATTTGTTTTTTCATTCATTCGTACTCCATATATTTTAAAATAATAATGGAACGTTTTGCAATCAAATAACGCTTCCAAATTATGTAAATTTAAATTTATTTCAACAGAGAGGGAAGAAGTTTTCGAGAAGGTAATATGGAAGTCTAGGCATTTACAGGGCTTATGACCTGTCATTGGCTGGTTTAAGTGGCCACTTTACACACTGTGTAACATTCACCATTCTGCCCATGTTTGAGCATCCACATTTCCTCAACTCTTCCATCTGTTGACTTTTTTGAAGTAAACGAGCTGAAACCTTTATCACGTGGGTGAGATTCATCCGGCTGCTCCCTAGGGAGGAAATCCAGCCAGTCTGCAAGCATTTGGACATAATCAAACACTGTTGAATTACACCTGGTAAAAGAAGAAGTATAAAAATTGGAAAATTGTTTCCAGGCGTTGCCTAGTAGGTGATTTGGTTCAGCCGGATGAATCTCACCCACGTGATAAAGGTTTCAGCTCGTTTACTTCAAAAAAGTCAACAGATGGAAGAGTTGAGGAAATGTGGATGCTCAAACATGGGCAGAATGGTAAATGTTACACAGTGTGTAAAGTGGCCACTTAAACCAGCCAATGACAGGTCATAAGCCCTGTAAATGCCTAGACTTCCATATTCCCTTCTCAAAAACTTTTTCGTTCTCTGTTGAAATAAATTTAAATACAAACAACTCCCTAGGGAGGAAATCCAGCCAGTCTGCAAGCATTTGGACACAATCAAACATTGTTCAATAAAAATAAACTCATTCCAACAAATGTTTGCGTCTTTTGTTTCAATTAAAAGTTTTTTATCATTTAAAAAAAAAGCATTCTGTATGTAAGCTTCTTTCGTCGCAGAGATTAGCTTTGATTATTTCTCCCTCCAATATTCGTGACTCTGTCAATGGGAAAGTTAGATGTACGTGAAATTTTAAGCCCTAAATGTTTTCTTGTACTAAAAAAAGGCGAACATTGAATGGTCTAGTTAAACTTATCTTAACTGTTGGGCGAAATATTGAGCCTTCATGCATCTCTACCGGCTGTCTGCTTGTGCGCGTCTTCCTAAGTCAGGTTCGCGTCCCGTAGTTCTGACATAAACTGCCTATGAACAGTCGGCAGTGGACGCCCAACTCTCTCGCAAACAAAATACGCGAAACAAAAGTGTTTTCTACGGTCGCGACAGCGGTTCAGAATAGTACCGCAGGACGTCGAGAACCTGATGCCTTGTAAAGTAGACAAACGTGGTTAAGGCTCTCAGGAGGCATCCGCACTGTATGGCCCAGCCAACCGTTTTGTCACCGGAGTTTGCTTCTTCCGTTCTCTTAATACTTTATTCCTCACAAAGTCAAACCACCGCGCACCCAAGATTTTTCTGAGACACCTGATCTCAAAACTCAGTATTTTGCTGTTTTGGGCCCCAGTAAGGTGCCACGATTCGCATCCGTGGAGGTGAATATACATTATACTGGGAAATAATTAGGGTTTCGTGAGATTATGGTGTTTTGACGAAATGGTATTTCGCTTGAGTTTGATAGGGTCACGTTAGGATCTTTGTTAGGAGTCTACCAGAATTGCCTTGTTAATTTGATGTCGGTACTTATGCGCTTTGAAATGCGAACTATTTTTCTTTTGTTATTTAAGTCCGTGTTGTATAAGACGTATCCTGTGAATGTTTCCTAGAAGTACGGAGGTTTTGTATAGTTATCTATTTTAATTGTATTACTGCGTTCTTCTTTATTTATAATTTTCAAGCGGGATCTGAGAAATATAGCCGCAGTCCCAATTTGGAACAAACAATGTATTCTTTCACAGCATAAACGGAAACTAGAATAAGGTAAATGTACTGACCATGTGTGACTATACTGCAATGTGAAAGCTTTTAATGTTTCTTTGTTTTGCTGTTTACGCAGTTTTATTATAAAGAAATATTCCCCTTTCAGTAAAGTGGTAGAATAAGGATGGTGTCCCCATTTGTATTGTACCACTATGGATAGGCGTAACTTTATACCAGGTTTATAAGTAAGGCCTATAGTCTTATAAATAATGGGCCTTACTCATATACTCGGCGTATATTTACGCTTAAGTATAGTGGTATAATTCGGATGGGAATACCATCCTTATTCTATGATAGTTGTAGAATAAGGATGGTATTCCCATCCGAATTTTACCACTATATTTAGGCGTAACTTTACGCCGAGTTTATGAGTAAGGCCCATTACGTCTATCTCGATATATGTACATTTTGCATTCATTTTTCCGACGCGACGCGACGTCAGGTTAAGTCGTGCTGGTATAACGGTTAGCGTTTCGCTAGAGATGAAATCGAAATGAAGAAAAAATGACGTTACACGGTACGGCATAACTTTCTAATTACTTGATGAAACGGTCTGTATTCCTTTTTCACTATTTTGCTCCACATTTTATTGTACGCGTATTGAACCGGCACTTGGCTTGATTTAGTTCATTATATAACTATTGCTATTAACAATTAATAGGCAACGGTGCCGGTTGACTGTGAAATTTGCGATTATATGTTGCTTCAAAATAAAACACTAAATTATAAGAAAAATCAAAATTAGACAATGAAATTTCTTACATTCTTGGGTACTAGTATCGATTGTCTGAACTGAACTCTTGTCAGTCTGTTTTGCTCTTGTCCCATAGAAGGGAAGTGGTAAATTACAAATCTAAATAGTAGACTGACTCACCGCGCGCTGACCATGCTCTAGGACTCGTTTCGTCTGCTCTAAGGTCTGAGGGGTTGAAGGGAATTAAGGTCTTTGCACAGGATTGTTCCTACTGTTGGTATTAGAACAGTTAGGGTTTTTGCGAAGGATCGGTGTCATGATGAGAAGTATTTTGCCCTGAGTTCGATAGGGATCATGTTGGGATCTGGGTTTGAAATTTGGCAGTAGTGTTTTGATAATTTGATGTACTTATATATATAGTTGGATAATTTATATAGCGCCATTTTTGTGAAAATCACCTCAAGGGCGCTGTACAATTAATAAATATCCCAGTACGTCTTGCAGCTACAGAGCGCATGGACGGTTGGGATTCTAGTTCCTCGTTTTCAATTAAGATCAATAAAAAATTATAACAGATAGGAGCTAGATTACAGGACGTCTTGCAGCTACAGAGCGCATAGACAGTTAGAAATTTAGCCCCCATTTACACATTTTAAAAATTGACAAATAAATTTAGTGTATTAATGATACTAAAAAAAATAAAAAATAATATGAATAATAAAAAGGAGTAAGATTACAACACGTCTTGCAGCTACTAAGCGCATAGACGATTGGAATTCTAGACCCCATTTATAAAATTTAGGTATTTTTAAGTTGGTATATGAAAGCTAGATAACCAATCATCGTGTAGCTACAAAGCGCATGGACGAGTGGAATTCTAGCAAAGTTAGAATGATATCAATAAATTTATAAAAATAGAGCATAGTAGTAAGTTTGTCAAGTGTTCATGCCAAGAAGTAAGCAATAAAAAACTAAATAAATAAAGCACTGTATCAACTCCATGGTTAACAAAGGGAGATAGATGTCCGAAGAGAATCTTTTGTAGACAGTAGGTAGATATCGTCACCATGTGGTCCACTAGGCTGCTGGAGAATTTCTGGAAACGCACGTGTGTAGACTGGGGGATTATGCCTATTGTTCCAACGACTTGGTGTCCATTTTGGTCCGTATTATTTCATTTTATGAGACGCAACATTCCTGTTCAATTCACATTTTTAAATGAATATTTTTTTGTATAAGTTAGTTATAGAAGTTTGATTTATCATTTTGTATGTAATTAGAAGGCAGATATTATGTGCTTTGGTATGAGTATTGTTTTTCTTCTGTAGCTTGAGTGCATGTTATATAGGGCAAATTCTTCTAATATTTCCTTTATGTGTTTGGGTTTTGTGTCGTTGTTTGATTTGTTTGTATTACTACGTTTTTTTTCCTTTCCGCAGCGGGGTCTGGAGCATGTGGCCGCGGTTTCAACTTGGAACTAACACCATTCTTTCACTGTCAAACTAGAAAAACGTGATTGTACTGACCCTGTGTATTTGATTGATCACAAATTGACAATACTGCAGTAAAGGGTATAATGAAAGCTTTTAAAGATTCTTTGTTTTGTTATTTCCGCGGTTTGACTGTAAAGAAATATTACATTTTTGCTTAATAAGTTTTTTCTACAAATTGCTAGTAAATTTGCGAAACTGAAAAAAGACACAAGTCTTGACAATTTCTTGTTGGAAATTCACTATCATTCTCATCATCATCATCATCAACATCATATCATCGCCGCACATAGATAGTGTATAGGTTCCTACATTAATACACTACGCAGCGTATAGATATTTTTTTAGATGAAGATAATGCGATTAACCTTGATCAACATGAAATATTGTAGTGTAGAACCAATTTTTTAGTCAATACTGTCCAGGAACCTTCCCAGGAACCGAATCCGGGACCTCGAAAACGGTAGGCGCACGCCAATCACTACACAACGAGGCGGACCTGTCTCCACTCAATTTCCTTATGCGGAACTTTCGCCTGAGAAAGGCTATCGAGTCAAAGGCACTCGTCCAGGGTTCTGGTTTTATTTCACACACAGAACGTTGTCGTTGAATGACCGATATGAATATTTAAAAACGTACTCTGTTCTTCTTTCTATAGATCTTGCGATCTGTTTGACAGGATATTAGTCTTGATTCTACGATGCAGACGTCCAGCTTTTCCTCCATCCCTTTGTTAGGTGTCCTTCTGGGATCTCTTGCATTACAATCTTAGGTATCCTCGCTTGGTCCATCCTCTCAACGCGATCTCTCCAGAATCGTCTTCTCTGTCTACTCCATTTCACAATGTCTTCGATATTGCATGTTTAGCGAATCTCTTCATTTGGTGTCCTATTTCTGAAGGTTCTATTTACGATAGGTCGCAACGTTTTCATTTCGAAAGTCCTAAGGAGATGTTTCGTTCGAACAGTATTTGCTCTTACTTCGATTCCGTAAGTCTGACTTTTCCTCCCACCAGCATATTACTCTCATTGTCCTAAACAGTGTCTCTCAGCCATCCGGAGATAACTGCTGATTTATTAGTCTGTTTTTTGATAAAAACATACCGTAGAAATGAAATATTTACAACTCAAATATTCTTCCTAAAAAAAATTTAAAATATAATTCCATTAAAAAGGGAATTTCTCTATTTTCTGTAAACACATTTCTGTTAGCTCTATTCTGAATCACTTGCACATCCGGATTTCTTAACTTTAAAATAATGATGATATGAAGTTGGATGCAAATATTCCCTTTCATCGACAAAAAAGTGAATGCTAATGTATTCACAACGGTTATTTTGGGCACCTCTTACCTTACGTTCCATCTCAGTCACTTATCGAAGTATCTCGCAGGAATTTTAACATAAATAATGGTTCGCTTCTTCGTAACAGGATCCAAAACTGAAAGGCCATTTATCCAACTCGTGTTAAACCTATTGTCGTGTCACGAAGCGCCGACATATTTCAAATCAAAATGTCGATTTGATAAATGCGGACACAGACAGATGGATGGCACTTTTTTTTCCAGCTAACTTAATTATTTATCCATCTTTTACAAGCTTTTCAACCAGTTAACCTAGTGATAAAATTGATTTTAAATTAAAATTAAAACACTTTTTTATTTACCACTTATTTTATACTTTATTACCGACTGGTTTCGAAGCTACACAAGCTTTATAATCAAGGTATAATTTTAGTAAGAAATATTATAATTATAATAATAAAAATACTTTATAGTTTTATTCCACTTTTATTTATAATTATTTTATAAATTTTTTACTAGTGACCGGGTTTCGTCGTGACCGACATCGTCAGACTGGTGTCGGTCACGACGAAACCCGGTCACTGGTAAAAAAATTATAAAATAATTATAAATAAAACTATAAAGTATTTTTATTATTATAATTAAAATGCAGTTCCACCAAGAAATGTCAGTAAAACAACTCAAAATATTATCACATTTTATAATTTTAACAGTATCTACTAAATATTCAATCTGATACAAAATATGGAGGTAATAAGTCGAGTCTTTGTGTCATATGGTTTTTGTTTTGTGGATGTATGGAGTAAAGGATAAGGGGGGTGGGAATTCGATCATTTGTACTTAGACTACAAAATTAAACAGGAGTGGACTTAAGTAAAAAGATTAATTATTTGGTTATATATTTATTTTTTGGTTTTATTTGTCGCTTTTTTAATTTCTAAGTGGTGCAATTGCAATATTTTCTTTTACCCAGGGATTATAATTATTTTCTACCAGATGGTTCGCGAATTAGGAAAAATATTATTATTTGGACACTTTAAGTGTTCCCTTGCAATTAAATTGAATCGTATTCATTACAATTTAATTTGTATATGCCAGATGCAATTTTATTTAGAGATTTTATCTTTAAGATTTTTCAGTATTTTTTTTAAATCTTAATTATAATGGCCACAAAGTTAGTGCTACACATTTTAATTTTATAAAATTATTATAACTTGCTTTAAAAACTACGATAGCATGTTAAAGCATTTGCAGAAAATAAAATTTTACAAGTTTGGTAAAATGATAACTTAACCAGTGAACGCCAACGGCGCGGCAGCTTGTTATCTGTATAATGTATGTCTAGACTTAGTAATAATCATATTGGCTGATTTATATACCGCCATTTTTCATTAAAAAACACTTAAATGACGCTTTACAATTCTATAAGTAAATTTACATTGTAACTAAGCTAACACTTCATCGTTCTAATTTTAAAATTGAGGGTAGATAATAAAAAAAGAGGGATTTCAGTTGAGATCTGAACTGACTGGAAATTTCGATGATTAACAAGTGTGAAGTCAATTGTTTCCAGGGAGAGGGGCCGGCTACGGCAAAAGCACGATCTCTGAACCAAGTTTTCTGGCAGCGCCGGAGTTTGACGAATTTTCCTCTGCCCGAATCAAATGCTGACCTATGATTTGATCTTCCATTTTCCATTGGTCAAAAGTTTTCCATCTTTGATGAGATATCTGTCAATACTAATAATATTCATGCAAAAAACATTTTTTTTATGATTTCATATCTGATGCCAATGACATTGAACATTGACGTACGTAATTAATTACGGAATTGAAAAAAAATCTTATCTTCAGTTTATGACGTCATAGTTTACGATTTCCACGAGCAACAAAGGTATATTATTGTGATCAATCGTATTTGAAATGACATTCATTCGATAGTAATTATTATTTTCAAGCTCATGTTTATTGTTCAGTATCCATGCGGCTCTGCCGCGAAATCGTCTCCCATCCACTTTCAAAGGAAATCTTGATGTACAAAGCTAATCTTGAAATCAAACTGAGTTTCGATGATCGCCTTTTTGGGAACCGGTAACAAGACATACATAATTAAGATACGAAGACAACAAAATAAATCCCTGCGACTGAACCGTACGAAAAAAATAAAAACACGCCAGTTTGACATAAAATACTTGACGAAACTGGAGACGATAACAATTGTTTTATAATGGGATTAGAAAACATTCGAGACATTGGCAATATTGGCAAAACAGCAACTAAAAATGATGACATTAAAAAATATACTCCAGATAACAACATATCCACTTTAAAAAAGCAAGGACAAATACAGGACAGTTGAAAATACCATGCAATGGACACAGGAATCATTATTCCATTTGCGTGAGATTGTATTTGAGAAGAATCTTTAACATGATGATAATACACAATGTTCTTCTGCGATAGTACACTAATAATTAATGATGAAACTTTTCCATAGTTATACTTAATTTCAAATTTTAATTACAATTTGACCAATGAACGACGAATCCAGAATTATGTGTCTGTTTTAAAAGGTTTTTCAATATTTTGATTTAAATGTGAGTACCATGAGGATAGCTCAAGAAAAATATGGAAATGAAAGATAATAAATGCTGTTTGGTACTGGGTACTGATCGATAGCAACTATTTATTTTGCCTGATATCTGTTTGATGATTTTATTGATGTGCCTTGGCATCTTTAAGTTTATTATTTGCGTCTGCAATAATTTTACGCTATTTACATAACGTATACACGAGTTGCAAAATCTTATCTAGGGATCCGTAGGTTACCATAATGCCTCAAGTCTTATCTATTAACTTTCTAAGAAACGACTTATTTATTTGGCCTCATAATTAATATGCCAACACTCGATACAAAATGTGTTCTCACAGCATCAGTAAATGCTTTGGTTATCGTGTTGTATTGACTTAATCTATTTGATTTATCAATCCGATTAATTGAAAACGGTTTTCGTGTATACAAAAAGATCTATTTTCATCTGCCTGGGGCAACTTTCGTTTGCTAATATTATCTTTCTTAACTTAGTAAAATATCCCCGTTTTTTGTTACTAATACTAGTTATTTATTTAAACATTCGTCCAGAGAATTCGGCGCATTTATTGTGTGCATTCCAGCAAACAGAAATCTATGTAGATACATTTTTTTAATCGTGAAAATAAAGAGGAAAACTGTTGAAAACGAGTGCAGGAAAGAGGTTGTAAAGATAGCAGTTGGGTTAAGACTTCCATGAAAAATTATGAAAGAATAATATGTATGTACGTATGTATTCCCGGTATGTAAGTTATTTCACAATTTCAGGTTGATATGATAATAATGAGAAACGAAGACTGAACATTCAGATATAATTATTTATTGTTGTAATAAATAAAGGAAAAAAAATATTTGAATTGAACTTCAAATCAAGATCTGGACCACGCGACAACACCACAACTTGACCCCTACTAACTTGTGCAATTCCAAAATTAATACATGCAAATCGTTTCTTGTCTGATCTATCAAGGTTTAATGTTGCGAAATGTGTTTTTTTTCCTATTTGCCTACAAAAAATAGGCATTGGTTTTTTTCTATAGGGTCGAAGACTCCCTCATTAACCTCGCACTTATATTTATTTGAATAGTTTTTGCTCTCATCATAACATATTTAAATGAATATATTTTCGTGCTGAGGTCGTGAATTGTTCGGCATTTGAGTTTCTATGGATCACGCATCGACACGTTTCATAATATACGAGTATGTCTGTAGTAATTATTTTATTACCTACATCGTCCCCTCCATAGTGATACTTCGTCTCTAGTCATTGTCTTGCATATTTCCGCTTTTTAAATCAGCGTTGTTCGCCGGTTGCTTCTGTATTGAAATGTTCTCATTTTTTTCACTTGCCCATGCCGACATGACAAATGTTTGTCTGCAGATTTTTTGTCGTGACAAGAGCTCATAAAAAGATTAACAGTGTGTGATTAAACGACTTTTTAATATTTACGAAGTCGTTTTACTGTCGCTGTTTATTATTTTCTTTTTTAAAATAAAAAAATATAACAAATAATCGATTGTAAAAAACTGGTTATTATGTATTATCCTTTTTGATCATTATATATAAACATAAATCTACAAAGCCTGATGAGATAATGTGTGAACTCCACTAAAAGCTTACATAATACTCAATTGTAATTACATTTAGATTAAGGTTTGTAATTCAATCAGGATTAAATCTAGATTGAATTGCAAACATGATAAAAGCATTAGGCATCATCATCATTATTCCCTTTCTGCACCTAATGCTGCATAGGGCACTGCGTCGGTGCACCAATTGCAGTGTATCTTAATATTTTTTGTTGCAACAAGGTGATGCTCAGTCCTACGCTGCAGGTACCAGTCCAGGGACTATAAAATATTCTGGCGTGAAAACACCCTTAAAAATAAATATTTTACATCAACCATATCGGGAATCGAACCCGAGACCTCTTGCGTCGTAGGCGAACACCGGGAGGCCGACAAAAGCATTATTAATATTTGAAATCCTTCTAGACGCTGTTAAAGAAGAAAAACGCTGACGTCACAGAGTCTGAATTTTAAAAACATCGATCTGGATTGATGAGTATTAAAGCAAGCAAAACAGGAATATGTAATGTGCCCTGGGGGAGGCCTCTCGCCAACTCTCGGTGGAAAGAGACCACTGGCGGCTCCTGACCGAAAACATTGGCAGTGCGTTTCTTTACATTTTGTCAACTTGTATAATAAGTTCAATAAAATTATTACAATATGACAGGTCTGACGTGATAAACGAGCAATAGTATGACAGATCGCGCATCGGAACCAGAAGCGCTAAATTCGCCTAACATTATACGCACGTTATGGTTAACTAAATCAACTAAATTCGTACTAATATCATGTCATTACGCATGTTCAAAGTGACATTACAAACGAAATTCAAACTTCAAATCTGCGCATGCGTTGGCAATGCCTGCAGTATGTATATTATCTTCTCCCTCTAACGCACGATTCATCGGTATATAGCGTTGTCTATCTCGTCCAAATGATGATTTTAGGAGATGTGGTATATTTCATACAAATTCGGGGTTAAGAATTGTGCCAAACAGAATATGCACAGGGACGATTGCGCATGCGTAGAAAAAAAGAGAAAATCGTCCGCTAGAGTTGATCTCGCTAGATCTTTTGGCGCTAGTATAGAATATTATGATTTTTACGAGTATAATATTGCAACGAATCCCTGTTTCTTTGTACCTATAACATGTTTTCACTATCGATAAAATTACTAATTTATTTACATATACTTTTACTTGGCAGTGCACTGCACTTATGCACATACTAAAGAACCGCCTCTGAAAGAGACTCTAGTTAAGAACACATCCCACTTATATAATTTGGATAGTGTAATTGTTCTGGTTAGCTATTTAGAATGCACCGTTAAATTATATTACTCTTATTCCAACTTCAAATTCCGTCGCCTGAGGGTTTTGATTTTAGTAAATCGTTACTCTCACTTATCTCATTTAACGTTATTAACATTGTATCAATCAGCAATGCCAACTGTTACAAGTGAACCGTTACACAATACGCCAATCCATCAACTTACGTTCGAAATGCACCTTCGAGACATGAGTCTCTCTCTCGATCGTAATCTTCTAATGTTGAATCACGGCATAAGTAAGCAAGTTTGAAACCCGTACCGTAATGTGAAGGCACACTAGGTTTATTGTGCTGCTCAGCCTATGACATCGTGACTCCGCCATTAATATCTTACTTCGTGGATTGGCAGATACTTGTCTTGTGAAACGCGCATATTGTGCTTAAAGCTGCAAAAGAAAAGTACCTAATGGAGATTTGTAATTGTTAATCTTTGAGTTCGATCTTTTGTAAAATCATTTTTGAATAAGAGTTGCTTAACTACAATCGTAACTAACTTACGCATGGTCACTTTAATTCACTTTCAAGGCAGCAAAACGTAGCGCTAACTATGCACAACACTCTTTTCTCTATCGTTCTTGTTTTAACTATAATGTTTTTTTTTCATTTATTTATATATTTTACATGCCCGTAAATTTTTGGCTGCGATACGATCCCACTTGCTATTTAATGATGCTCACACATAAGCACACCTCTACACTTACTCTCATACAAATACACATAAACTCGCCCTTTTGTTGTATCACAATTTGATATGTATGATTTTTATTTAGAAACTTCGCTGGTCTGTCGTTAAACCGTATCTTTTTTTATGTTATTATATCATTGTCGACTGTTTGTTTCTTTAAAATAAATAAATAAGAAATATAAGAAACCTCGGTTTTGCCAACCGCTTGTTTTCATATAAGAAAATAGTATCTATATAATAGAATTAAAATATAACCAACTGTTGACGTTCGATATGAGAATTAAGTAATTGAAATCTACATTTAAAATTTGTCTACAATATTGAAAACATATAGCTTAAAGAAATGTCCTTTGATACGCCAGCAGCACATTGCAACCCTCTTTTTAAATATGCTTTCTAATGTACTGTACTCATTTTCTGAGTGTAATTTATGTTTCAGGTGGAAAATTATTGATAAAAAGAAAGTGAGTTATCAAAATGATTTTAGAATGGCATTTTTTTCATTATCTCCATAGATTATCCGCGAATTTTTTGTTACATAAAACAGTTATAGTAAATTGATTCCGAGTACTCCGATGATTCTACGTCAGTATGTTATTACTTTTGGTGAATCTAGGACAGAGCGATTACTGATTAACAACCGAAAGTATTTGTATGTAAATGTTCGATCGTGGCTAACAACCGAACACATTATGGGTGCTGAGTGTCGAGTGTTCGGTTATTCGCTAAAACACTGCGCGCTTTCATACGTACATGACACCGGCCTGAAAGTGTTTTCGTGTTTATTGATGGGATTATCCCCTTTCAATGACCTCACTAACCTCCCATGCCGTTACTCTCGGCGGTTGTTTGTCCCGAGTACACCGAGTTTAGTACCTCCGCATCTTCTCCGCGCTCAGAACCAGTTATTCTCCTCCGATGTTTTCCACACAGGTATATCCATAGAAAAAGAAATATGCGTATTGTAATGGCATGCTCGTACGTTAGATGGTCAGTGTATCCCCTCCAGGCGAAGGCGCGTGTTTCTACGGCACTTTCTCTCCGATGGCCATTTGCCGGTGCAATTCTACGGAGATTGTGCGCCCAATGATTCCATTCGAAAATACTGTTATTTCCACACCGACAAATCTCTCTTCAAATTTTCGTAAATGCCATTTGACGACACGAAAGGGCAATGGCAGCCATGGACAAATCGTGAAACAAAAGAATGATAAAATTGTTAAATCACTATCGCTGTAGATCATTGACTCCTTTTGTCATTATGTTGTGGCGTGCGCACTCGGAAAAATGTCGCCTCGTGTCATAATTAGTCAATATTACTTGTGATTAGTAGAAACATCGATAAGAAGCTAACAAAACTAGGGAAGTATGTTAAAATAATGGGAATGTACAGATAAGATCTCTTTAGAAGTACGAAATGTTGATGAATCGTTTTGTCAAATGCTAAATTTTTTTAACAACCGTTATTTAAACCCAACCATTCTAAATTGTACTTTTGGATATAGTTATTTGCACACAGGAATGTCCCTTTAAATTTGTGATGGATTGGATTGGAACTCGATGCAATAACCTAAAAAATGGCTCTATCATATCAACATCAACAACCGTGGAATAAACATCACTTATTTACTTATTACATTATGCATCACTATCTCTTGCTATGGAACACATTCCACCGCCTTGCTCCATTAACGTTGGGCTGCCGGTATCTCTTCTCGTTTGTGATGAGTTTGGTGATTTGGACAACTAATTGACTATGGGAGGTCATTAATTAATGATGTTATTGCCTGTGACCTAATAGCCGATAAGGCGCTTGCTTTAAGTTGGCATCGTTACACCTTCACAAGTCACAAGTTCCTTCACCGTTTTGTTCCCATCCCGTTAATATTTCGGAGTATGTTTTGTAAAGCTTTGGTTTTGTCACCCCCAGCTAATACAAATATGTAATAGAGACTAGGCATAATTTAGGAGTTGTTTTGGACTATAAACTGACATACAACGAGCATATAGATAATACAGTAAATAAATCACTGAAATTACTTGGCTTCATTAGCAGAATAGCCTCTGATTTTACTAATGTCCGTACAATCAAAACTCTTTATTGCTCAACTGTTCGCCCTCTTCTAGAATATGCCTCCGTGGTCTGGTCTCCATTCTATGTCAATCGCATAAATCACATTGAATCAGTCCAACATCGCTTGCTTCAAAAAATAGCGTGGACGCTAGAGAGAGATAATTATTCTTAAGCTGAAATAGAGTCAATGTTAAATATTTCTAGTCTACAAAAACGTAGAACTAATATTGACTTCATATACATATATGTTCGGCATACTAAATGGTATAATCGATGTTCCATCATTACTGGGACAAATAAAATTCAATATTCCGACTCGTAGATTGAGAAACAATAAAGTACTGTTCATCGATCAGCATAGAACAAAATATGGTCTTAATTCTCCAATGACCCGTCTTTGTCGTATTGTTAACTCAAGACGAGATCTGGACTTTTTTGGTTTAAGTTTACAACGATTAAAACGAGCACTAAATAAATAGTCCAGATCTTGTCTCGATGTTCCTTATGTTTGTCAATGCTTTTTTTTAAAAAATGTTTAAAACTATTATTTTATTGTAATATTTAAACCTTATAAATTGTATACATGGACAATGTCCGTTAATAAATAAATAAATAAATAATAGACACGCACGGTAGATTTTGGGTTCGTTTTCCGGTGAGAACGCAAAAACATTCGTGTTTAATTCCTCAAGCCTGGGTATTCTGTGCACATCACTGTAATTGGACATCCTGGCCTGTTTAAATACAGCAGCGAAAAAGATTTTAATCATTAATTTTGATTACGTACCAAATTAAGTATATTTATCTCAATAAAGATATCTTAAAAAGCGTACTTTTAAATGCGACAGTGCTAAGTTTTTCCATCAGTAGAATACTGTAAAAAAGTACCTTAATAATAAATGTGTACCGGAATTTCTATTTTACGCTAATACAACGTTTTTATTCGATTTATGCCCTCAGTAACAACATAAGATAGCGGTGACATCTCTATAATCATGTTTAAATAACGTGTTTTAGAAATAAATTTATGTTGTAAGACTACACTGCAGTCCATTCATTCTTAATCTCTGATTATTTGCGTTGTCTTATGGTATTTATCTACTTCCTTGTACCTGTAAATGGATGGTATGTAGCGTAAAGTAGCTGTGCAATTAACACATCGAGCGATTATAATGCATTGGGGAAAGTGATTGCTGCCTACCGACTAAATGTTTCTATCGGATCTGGTTTATGGATTGTCACTCTAGCGTGAATTTTACCTGACGCAAACAATACTAACACCGAGTCTGAACAACCATGCGTTATTTCACGCAATAAAGTAAGTTAGCGGAATTTCTTTTGCAGGAGTACCTCACGGTAACGTGCTTGAAATCGCATTATTTTTTAAGTTTGCATTCCCGTTTAACGAGGGGAAATTGTTATTTTGCATGCGTAAAAGAGCCTTGGGTGGTTGTGAAATGGAGATTTCCAACGGGGTTGCAAGATCCGCTTAGTAAACTGCAGCGAGGTCGATTAACGGGGAAGATCTTGCGAGATGCAAATCAGCATCCAGGTCACTGCATAACCGTCTTTCTATAGTGTGCAGTGTCATGTTCTCGGTATTGGTTGTCCCTATCGATGTTTCTGTATATCTATATAGTAGTATATTTACTTCACGAACCCAATGAGCCCTTCAAAGGCAACTTTCTCTTTTAAATTGGCCTATTGTGTATGTCTCGCATGTAGTTTGGTTACGGCTAACATTGTATCTTTTACGAACTAATACAACCATTGCGCTAGAAATAATGAAACGCCGAATACGTTTCGAGCTCCTATATCCAATTACGCAAACTCCGGGCGTGACCATATTTGAGAATTTGATTTATCCGATATTTACAGCTTTTAAATATCATTTATTTAGGGCGCAATACTCCAATACGTAATGAGATATTCTGACTCAGCTGCGCGGTTACTTTTATTGAAAATAATTCATATTTATTTTATATGGCTTATAACATTTATTATTTTAATTATTATTTTTTTAAATCTTGTTATTTGGAATTTTGGTAAAATACGTGTTTTTTTACACTTCTATTGTAGTGTTAACAAATTACAACAGGGATGGAGAATACCTTGGAAAATGGAATATAAAAGTACAGGCATCTACAGGGCTTATGACCTGTCATTGGCTTGTATAAGTGGCCACTTTACACACTGTGTAACATTCACCATTTTGCCTATGTTTAAACATCCATATTTCTTCATTTCTTCCATTTGTTGATTTTAGTGAAGTTAAAGAGCTGAAACCTTTATTGTTGTGAAGAGATTCATCTGACTGAATAATTTCACATACCAGGCGACGCCTGAAAACAATTTTCCAATTTTCAAACTTCTTCTTGGACCAGTTGGTTTTTATTACAATATTTGATTTTGTCCAAATGTTTGTAGACAAAATACTGGATTTCACCCCCTCGGGAGTCATTAAGATTAACATATTACAACAGTATTGTAGTGGTTTTTGGCGATTTTGGTAACTATACAATTTATATACTTTATTTATTTTTATTTATTTATTTATTTAATTTTACAATACGCCTGAGGGGCATTTACATAAAATATACAGGTAAGTACAAACATAGTAAGTAATAATTTAAAAAATAAACAACGCTTTTTTGTTTACATGTAGAAACAATAAAAAGCATACTGCCATGCAATATAAAAAGTAAAACTTTATATAGTAAAACAGAAAAAATATGGATATAAGAAAAGCGATTTAATTAAAAACAAATCGTTAATAATTTGTAAAGAATTTAAACAAAAAAAAATATAGAAAATACATGTATACGTATAAAAAAAATGGAATTAACAAATTAATGTTAAAAACAAATCATAAAATTTAGTTTACAGTAAGTATATATAAGATAATAGTATAATATCGGGTACACAAAATTATTTAATACATTAATATCAGAAAAAAATTGGATAATAATAATACACATCAAAAACAGAGAAAAAATTGTATAAAAAAGAAAGTTTCATTACGACATTAATAATAATAACAATAATAATCAAAGCTTATTAACAAAAATAACAATAACTTTATCAACTACATAAACACTTAGGTAATAGATTTCTCTGGATCATGTCTAGTCTGCCTAACTAGGTACAACGTGTTTTAAGGCAGACATTTTTATGCAAAAATAAACATAACATTACTCTTATTTGTTTATAAATTTGTATAAACCACTTAGTTTTTTTTTTTTTTTTTTTTTTAATTATATTTCGACCGGTTTCGAGGTTTATACAAATTTATAAATAAATAAGTGTAAAATGCCATACCACAAAGTTAAAAATGTTTTTGATAACAATAAATAACATTACTACATCCTTGTTAATATACTTAATAATAGGAATTTATTTTTAGTATTTTTTTTTATTTTTCTCGTCCTAAATCCGGTAACCATTTTTTTACAAATTTGTTAAATTAAATCCGGGTCATGGTTTTGCAATCTTTGGGTAGCATATTAAATATTTTAGGGCCCAGAAACCAGAAATTTCTTTGCCCGAATTCAGAGTTTGCGATAGACCCCATGACCCATCCTCTAGTTTGACTTCTGGTAGTGTGGGAGTGTTCCTTAATAATGAGTTTTAAACAGTGCATCTACGAACGTTTTAAAATTGATAATTGTCGTATGTCCTTCACATCATTTCACATTTAGATTGATATTCGTTGTCTGCCTCTCGATTGTTCATCGGTAGTTAGCGTTTTGAGTGAATTACGTAAAGCACCAATATAAATCGGCAGGTTTATCACACGCGTGACTTACGGTAGTGAAATCAATTAGTTAAGGCTTCGATGTTCGGGTCTTGATTCACTCGATTCTTGCTGCAATCAATGTCGTTTCCATTTGCCGCGATTGGAAATGCTCCAGTGGCTACAAATGGCCGATTTTCCAGCTAACCGACGCGTACGCGGTGAAAGTTTCGCAAAAGATCGCTTCTTATTTTCCAGTGGATTCGTGTAATTATACCACGCCGCGTATTATAATTTATTTACTATATGGTACAATCAAAATCATATAAATTCAATGGAATCTGTTCAAAAAAAGGTTTTAAAGTACCTTTTGTATAAGTTCCAAATTTCTAACCCACGTTCAAATTCAAACTACGAGCAACTTCTTACTGTTTTTCATTTTAATTCTCTGATAAAACGCCGCGTTGTTTTCGATATAAAATTTCTGTATAAAATATTAAACTACAAAGTAGATACTAACCTCCTAAATAAAATACAAATAAATGCGGGATTGAGAACACTCAGACATCGGGAAATATTTAAACTGCCTTTGTTTTCAAATAATGCTACATACCACACACCTATGGCCCGCATGTGTCGGGAATATAATATATATGGTGCACAGTCGCCTTTGCCCAGAATGATCAGGCGGGTGAACGATCATCAAGATCTTGATTATTATGGTGTAAGGATGTCTTTCTTTACAAATCAGCTAAAGAATCTGTATAGTTAGCCTATGCTTTTTACTTAATCTAAAAAATCTATCATCTGTCTTTGCTGCTTATTTCTGTTCCTTATATTTTTTTATTCCTTTGTAAAAATTTCTTTTAATTGTAATGTTTATAATGGACTTTGTCCGTAAATAAATAAATAAATAAATAAATAAATATACTGCCGAAACAATAAAATTGACATTTTTTATGATACTCTCTCAGCTTTTGCGAATAATCTCTTAGGAATAAATCTTATTCAATAAGTACACACGTACAACTTATTTTTTATTGCATTGTATCCTGTATAAAAAAAATATTTAAAAATATGTATTACAACTTAATGTATAAATCTATTTTGTGAATTCTATAATTGAAGATATATATGCATGTAAAATTGTATCGACGAATGCTTTCAAATTGTATGTTTTCTAGTATGTATCTTTGTTGAATTGCCTAGTAAAATAAAAAATATAAAAAGTTCCGTTTACAGTGTAATAATACGCGTTAAGCTATATAGCATTAAAAAATAACATAAAAACACGAATATATTCCAAGAAAAAGAAGAAAATAATAAAATAAGAATCCGAATAGATTAAGAGGGTAGAATCCAGACCCTGCATGTCCGAATCGGGTTGTGGTCTCGTGGCTAGTGTCTCGGACTCACGCCTCAAAGGTCCGTAGTTCAAATCCCACTCTACCCCAACTCGATTCCCATCTTCTAATAGTTAATCATGTATAACTCGTTGAAAATGGCCCTCAAAATTAAATACTTGGGTAAATATAAGAACGCAAATATTTCTTTTAAAAAATAAAAAAAACCATTTGGACTTTTGACCAATTTACATTACAATGTGAATAGATGAATAAATAAGAATGAAATGTTATTACAGAAAAGAAGTATGTATGATAGACCTTTTCAGTGATACTAAACTTACTTAAAAAAAAAAAAAACGTAAAAATTGCGATAGAGACGTTAGATGAGCTAAATTTGTAATTATGTAATCATCCTCATTCCCCTAACTCTTCAATCTGCTGACTTTTCTGAAGTAAAATAGCTGAAACTTTTATTATGTGGGTGAGATTCACTCGGCTGAACCATTTCACCTACTAGGCAACGCTTGATAAGAATTTTTCAATTTTCATACTTCTTCGCAGAATAATAGAACATAGGCAGAATGGTGAATATTACGCAGTGTGTAAAGTGGCCACTTAAACCAGCCGATGACAAGTTATGAGCCCTGTAAATGGCTATACTTCCATATTCCCTTCTGAAAAATATTTTCCCTCTGTGTTGCAACAAATTTAGATCTAAATAACTCCCTGCAAACATTTGGACATACTCAAAACATTGTTGACAAAATATGTCATTTCTTTTCCGCTCATGTTAAATGACTCAAATCTAAAATGGTCCTTTGTTCTTTGGGTATTAGTGTCATGTGTCGAATATCAACAAAAAAATACATGTAATAGAATCATTGGTCAATAAACACACACTTTTAGTCACCAACACTTTTTACAAAGGAAAAATCATAAGATGTGTTCACTTACATTGGTTTGAATCTCATTAGAATATTTGACTTTTTGTCACAGAGTTATTTCAACGGTATTTTAATTTTATTCTTGTATTTTTTTACACATACAACTAATTAAAAAACTTCTCATTTTACTTTCATTTTTATTATGTCATAAAACACCGTCATTCACTTTTTTTTATAATTAATA
>NW_028280688.1:0-12622 GCF_059751315.1 Micrasema longulum | reverse complement strand
CATTGGGTTTAAGATGTTCAAAATATAGTACACTTATATGTATGAATAAATAAGCTGGAGTAATTGGATAGTCCCTTGGCTCATTGCTGGCACTAGGTGCGCTTTATTAATATTTTTATTTATATTTGAAGAAAAATACAAATGGTGGCAATGATTTCCTAGAAAAAGTAATTATTTGTTTGTTTTTCTGTAAATAATGTTACAGTAAAACATAATTATGGATAGTAAAATATAATGGTAAGCAACGCATAATCGCTTCTATACTCGGTTTGCCTCTGTCATACATAGGTTGTTTCAAGTCCGCATTATTTGATTTTAAACTTTTGGATTTTTTTTTAAACTTGCTCAATGTATACGGCTGTCAACCTCGCTGTTAGACCGACCATTTTAGGTAATCTTACTCCCCAGGTAGACAAACTTCTTTGTGTTCTTCATGACTTCATAACTATCATTTGCGGCTCATTTCGGCTGACAGCCATTACCTTCGTTTTCGCCTTTATTGTATTTAATCTTCGAGATATTGTCCATTAAAAATATGGTGAAATTTCTTCGAGTTCCTCTTTGTTTTCAACATCAGTCAAACCATTATTAACACCTCATGGTGTAAAAGACACTAAAATGATACACTAAATGCGGTGTATCTTGATCATCTGTTATATTTATAGAATGTGATGAATCTTACCCTTTAGGTGCCAGTCCAGGGTTGAATATTTATTAATTTAAAACTTCTAGTACAAAAAATAAATACTTTGGCGGACTCAATGCTAAAAGCAATAACTTCCTGCCAACCAAAAAGCAGACTGGTCAAAATAAAAGATTGGTCAAATGACAGCTGTTTCCTAATTGGGAGATAAGACTTACACATATTAAGATTAATAAAAAGTACATTATGTCGTACATATTAAATGAAGAGAAATGTGGGATCAGATTATAAGTTTGGAAGCAGAGAGAAAGATGAACCAATGAAACAAAAAGGGATAAAAATATATATTTAAGAAAAAAAAATGCAATCTTAACTGTGCCAAAAATCAAACCCGGGACCCTAAGAATAAAACCAATATGATAATATACGATTTATAGATATATTAATTTATCAGGAAAAATAAAGTGGTGTGGATACGGCATTTTGCCAGAAGGCGCCACATACAAACTTGTGATTGTCTTCCACACATAGAAGATGGTGTATAAATAGGTGTGTTCACCTATACATACACATCTCGTATGAATGTGATGACGTTATACTGAGGTATACAGCAGTTTCGGTTGCGTTATGTAGAGGTAGGCAGTAGCTGGTTGTGTTATATAGGGGGAGATAGTGGCATTGGATGCGAAGATGAAATTCATTTATTCAATTGATGTGTCTGAATAGAACGACTTGGTATAAACGTTCATCGTGGAACATTACACTGAAATTGATATTTGAAACTGCTGATTTCTGTATGATTCTGATTCACTTACGCGATTTTGAGCGCTATTCCCCCTAATGTAACCAAAGCTCTGAAATATGTATATTGGTGGCTCAGAATAATAACAATTTGTATGGCTTAACCACTTCTTAACCATTTTTTATCTTAAATCAGTATCAATTGATTAAGTTTTTTATTCACTTTCTTTCCTTGCTCAGTATTAAAAATATTTTTTTTATTAATATTACCGTCATAATAGATATGGCTAACAATTATTTTGATATATTACAACAGAGATGGAGAACATTTGAACGTAGTTATGCAGAAAGCAGCCAGCCATAGAAAAGTGAAACTGCGATAAAAAACTTTTATAAAAAGAGTGAATAATAAAATCAACACAAGAGTTAGAATGTTTTTGACTTTAACTAGTGATAAACAATGACTGCATTATTTTTTTTTATACAACAAACCAGAATCTAATTATGTATTGAACCTGTTTTAATGATTTTTAAAGTTCCTCAAGATTTTTCTATTTCTGTGGGTATTTTCTTCAAATTGAGAAATGTCGTTTTTGTGATCGACCTATTTTCAGAAGGTGAGAATTACAGTTTTTTGTATAAAAGCAACCTGGCTGTTTTAAACACAACATAGAATTGACCTTACCTCATTTTTTTGAAATTGTAGAAAATTGCTGCTTTCTGCATAACAATGTTAATTTAAGAGAATGATTATAGAAGTCTAGGCATTTAAAGGGCTTGATGCTGTCCGTTAATTAATAAATGCGTTTGTGGTGTCTAGAGTCGATTATTGTAATATTTTTTTTTGTAAAAAAAAACGGGATTCAACCGCCTAGGGCGCTGTTAATATTAGCATATTATATTACAACAAAGATGGAAAACATTTAAAGAAGTAAAGTTATAGAAGCTAGGCGTCTACAAGGCTTACAACCTGTCATTGGCTGGTTTAA
Organism: Micrasema longulum; assembly: GCF_059751315.1. Taxonomy (NCBI): domain Eukaryota; kingdom Metazoa; phylum Arthropoda; class Insecta; order Trichoptera; family Brachycentridae; genus Micrasema; species Micrasema longulum. The sequence goes on along the minus strand of NW_028280688.1, from coordinate 10,249 downwards.
AATGTCACTTTAATATCAACAGATGGAAAAATTGAAGAAATATTTATTTATACATTTTATCGTAAATACAACTTTACGTTCACTTTGCCCAGCTAACAAGGGTGAATACCCCGTTCCAAGCTAAGCAATTACATTTTAAAACATTTAAATAGTTTACAAGTTAGAAGAAAGCACAGACTAATAAAATATAAACTTTCTCGTTTACACATTTTGATACATAAACATACAAACATATACATACACACATATATATATATAATATACACATATACATATACACGCATATATACATACATACCTACATACAGACACATGTATACACACATAAATAAATTCATAAAACAGAGACAATTTGTTAAAAATATTAATATATAATATAATGTTCAAATAAAGACAGAATAGTGAATGTTACTCAGTGTGTAATGTGGCTCCTTAAACCAGCCAATGACAGATTATAAGCCCTGTAGATGCTAAGGCTTCAATATTCCCTTCTCTAAAATGCCCTTTATTTTTGTTGTAATATGTTCATATCAACAGCTCCCTAGGTGTTGAATTCAGTTTTTGTCTACAAAAATTGGGACAAACTCAAAACTTTGTTATAAAACATTATATATATAATAAACATTTTAAATAAAAATAATATTTTCGCAGTGAAACAAATATAGGTTGTTGGAGAAATTCAATTTTAGTAAACGAAAGAGTTGGGAAGGAAAAAAAATAAAGCCAATCTATACTTAAAACCATATTTATCCATAATTTTAAGGCATTTTTTTCCTAGATCCTCTTTGTGATACTTCTAAACAAACTACTTGTTAAATGTTATAGAAGAACAGTAAAACTCCAATTATCAGGATTAATGAATACCAGCCGTTACCCGCATATGCAGAAATACGGTAAGTTGGATTTACCATTAAATTGATGCAACGTTTTTTTTTTTTTAAACCTATAATTTACTCTAAGATCGCCTTTTCATTGCTTTTGAAATAATGAAACTAATTTATTTATTTATTCATTCATACGAATACACACATATTACAAAAAAATACAATAATAATGAATCCCAAACTCAATGAGGCCAAGGGCCCTGTGTTGAGTTGGGATACAACATAATGGATAGTGGAAGCACACGCATAATTAAATAATAAAATAAATACAAAAAAAAAAAACTAAATATTATCACATCAATTTACATATATTTCAAAGGGGACCTGTAAAACACGCTTAATAGTTTATAAATATATGCAATATCTCGCAAAAGTCTCCTGCAATGGTCTCTTCCCTTAGACTAAATTATTTGAATTTCTAAAACTATTTGAAAGCCTTGTACTTAATAAGATAATTTCTCAAATAAGACATGCAATATCACCAGTTCAGCATGGTTTTACTTTCGGAAAATTAAGTCTCACAAATCTGATTATTTACCAAAACGATATAATTTATGTTTTAAATAAAAAATGTCAGGTAGATTCGATTGAGACTGATTTTAGTAAAGCTTTTGACAAGGTTTGTCATAAAATTTTGGGAAAGAAGTTAGAATTTTTAGGAGTTAGAGGCTATGTGCTGAATTGGTTTCATGGTTAATTAACTGGTAGATATATGATAGTTAAAAGTAATGATTTTGTGTCACAATCATTTTTGGTGACAAGTGGGGTTCCTCAAGGATCCCATTTAGGACCTATTTTATTTAGTATTTTTGTTAACGACGTAATAAACATTTTTGAATAAGTAAATATTTTACTTTTTGCTGATGAATTAAAAATATATAAGAATATAAAAAATGTTACTGATTGTTATATTCTTCAAGAAAATATAAATAGATTGAACAAGTGACGTAGTTTAAATAATCTTCAGTTAAATATAAGTAAATGTTAAAGTTTAACCTTCTGTAGATGTAAAAACTCCATTAAATTTACAAATTCTTTAAATTGTATCGATTTAATTAGTGTCTCAAATAAAAGATCTGGGTATTTTGCTTGATGAGAAACTACAGTTCATTTTTCATATCAATCAGATAGCTAATGATGGAATGAAGATGCTTGGTTTTATGTTGAGAGTAGCGTCAAAGTTCAAAAATGTATTTACTGTGAAACAATTGTACGGTTCATTAGTAAGGAGTAAACTTGAATACAACTCTTTGGTTTGGTCTCCCTACTATGAAATTCATTCACACGTTTTCGAAAGGGTACAAAATAAATTTTTGCGTTTTATAAATTATAAATTAAAAATACCCGTAGAATTCTTAAATTATGATTTTCTTGAGAATGAAATGAGATAACTTGAATTATCTGATCGTAGAGTTATAGATGATTTGTTATTATTATTTAAAATAATGAAATCGAAAATTGACTGCCCTGCTCTGCTTGAACTAATTCAAATTCAAATACCTGGTAGGTGCACTAGAAGTAAGGAATTGTTTTTTTTGCAACAATTCACGGACCAACTTTGAAATGCACTCACCTACTCGTATACTTGGGATACATAGGTATGGAAATGAATTAGAACAAATATACGATATTTTCAAAACAAATTCTGTTCATGAATTAAAACGAATTCTCACTCGTTATTTATTAAAAAACTAAGGGATTTATTTTAAAATATAATATTAATTAAACCTTGTTTTCTGGAACACGTGATTTTTTATTTCTTTAATTAACAGGTTAGACATAATTTAAATTGTTTTGGAATTAAATAATTCAAATTACAGGAAAATCTGGTAGGAGCATTCTGCTGAGATCTATTCTTGTAGACGCATGACCTGAAATCTGTCTCTCTTAAAAAAAAAAAGTCTCATGTCTAGTACCTTCATAAATTGGAACAATGTCTCAGAATTGAATAAAAACCTTTGTTAAACATTTCCAGCAAAGTTAAGTAGCTTTTGTCTGTTATTAAAAAATCTCTTTTATTTTTTATTTCCTGATAATGATTCGAATATTTGGCAATCCGAATGACTGGAGTTCGGATGAACGAAGTTCTATTGTATTTTTAAGTAATGCGTTTTATATTTATTTATTTATGTACATGTTTTATCTACTTTATCGACAAATAGCTGTAATAAATATAATCTATGAACACAAATCTCAACCATCTTATGTACGCCAGTCTGTTTTCGGTTGGTTGGTAAATATTGCTTATAGCAATAAGGCTTATAAAAGAAGCTAAAAATAGATAAATAAAATATTTTTCTAAATATTGACCTTTCAGCGTTCATCGTGACTAACTTATTTTTTCTTACATTAAAAAAAATGTGTATTTTATTAGGGTGTTATCAGTGGAATAGGTAAAAACTTTTTGGTTGTTCTCAAGGTGGGTTACAGGGTGGATGCTATCGAGAAATGGGAAGAATAGGTAATATACGCTGATTTGTTTGCAAAGAAGCATAAACTTCACCTTTAATATAAAAGCAGTCACAGGATGATTCAAAACACATATTTCAACATAATAATTGAAAGATTTGCAGCAAACATTTAACCCGAAAAATATTAACACGATTTCTTACAATACTTTAAATAAGAAAAACTGAATATAATACTTGTAATTTCCAAGATATATACGTAAGAAGTACACAATTTAAAAAACGAAAGATTCCGGGTTCGATTCCCGGTGAAAACTAAAAAATTCAATGTTATTTTTCTTAAGTCTGGGTGTTCTGTGCTTGTAATTCACCACTGTTATTGAGCCTTCTGGTCTGTTGTGGTGCAAAAATAAATGATATCTTTAAAAACGTTAAAACAAAAAATCTGTTTTTATAGTAATACTTTTAATAGCTTTTTATCATTGAAAAAATTAGACTGTCTTTAAAATTGTTAATAATTCGTAAAAATTTAGAACAAAACAGTATATGAGCATTACATTTATGTACATAATGTATTGATGGAAATGGATAAATGTTGGTATATTTTTCATTTAGAACCATTATAAACAATATATTATTAAATTCAAAAATAAGATTATAAATTGTATAAAGCAAAAAAAAAATAACTTGCTTTAACGAAAATTTGGGAAAAATAGAAAAATGACATTTAGAACTAGTTTATAGATTTTTTTTATACTTCGCAAAGTTTTTGCAATCTTCTGTAAATGTTTTTAGCCAACAATATTTTAATGTTTTTTATTTATGCCTTTAACCAAAATATTTAATTTTTTTCCAAATACAAGTTAACAGGTTGCATATTCATAAATTTGCATTTAATAAAATAAAAAAATATTATTTAATTTATTTATTTCACGAAAACAACGTTTACAACAAAATACAACGTTAACAAATGAACCAAAATTGTACAACATTTAAAAATTTATACGTACGAGTATTACTGAATACAAAGTTTAAAAAAAGGAGCTTTTGCCAATTTGCTAGTAAAAAAAAAACAATGGAGTAAAATGACACGAAAATATGTAAAAAAAAGTTTGTAAACTCGATCTTTTCGTCACCGGATTCACACGGATATATTTTCACGGATTGTCTCTAAAAAACAATTTTAAAAAATCAGTAAATGCTTGAAGTTCCATATTTATTTCTTAAACATATTATTCGTCTCTATTATCTATTAAGGAACGAAAAATTATTGTTTAAAATTCAATTTTCTACTAGCCTATTGAAAACACCTAGTCTAAAACACCCCCTTCAAATTATTCCCTTTTTTTTGAGGTTGGTAGCAAAACCTCTCGAATTCTAGACACTTAAAGCTGGTCCGAGAAAAATGACACTTGGAGAATAAAACGTCGCTAAACTGCTACTTTCAGTGGTATTTAAAAAAAAAACAACTCTTGACTAAGGCAGAAATGATAAATTTAGTGAGAAACAAATCCCCCAATAAAGAATACTTTTGCATCCCTCCGTTCAAAACTGAGGAATGTTTCATCATTATCATACTGTAAATCTTTTTAAAGTGTTTGCAGGGAGAAAAGAGACTGCGGTGTATTTCAAGTAAGCATTTGGTGCATGAAAACGACAGACGTTTGTCAAAACTGCAACTCTAATGATGACGAATTTACTCACACTCGCTCTTAACATTACTATGTATTATCATCACCATTATCATTTTATTACCCACACCAAGTGGTGCATAGGAAACTGCATTGGTTCTCAGTGTAAATTTTTAAATATTGCTTTGAGTTCAATTTTCATTTCTATCTTTTTGTTTTGAATTTTCTTATTACAATAAGCAGAAATAATAAGTTAACGTAAAATTTTTGATTGTTTTAAAACACCTTATTTGTACAAAAATAAATCGGCAAAGAACATTCAGAGTGAAATCGAATCGGTGGCTCGTAATACTAAAACGAAACAACAACACTAATAGAACGTTTGTGTTGCCGTCGAAGAAAAAGGTCAAACAACATTATTTTTTATTTCGCATTCATCTTTATAAGTGGTATTAAGATAAAAGAAGTAAAATAATGTAATACGATTTAAATTTGTTGCAACAGAGACAAAAAACTTTTCAAAGAAAATAATATGAAAGTCTTGACATGAACAAACATTACGACCTGTCATTGGCTGGTTAAAGTTATCACTTTACACAATGTGTGTCATTCATCATTTTACCAATCGTTGAACATCCGCACTTTCTCGAGTTATATGTGTTAACTTTCATCAAAAAAAGACCTGAAACTTTTAACTAGCCGATGATTGGTCATAAATGCCTCGATTACGTTATTCTAAAAATGTTTTCCCTCTTTTCTTTATATAACTCCCTTGGGGGTTAAATCAAGCCTTGTCTACAAAAATATGAATACGCTAATATGTAATCATTTTTATCTAAATAATAATTTTTATTACGCCATAAGAACATAATATAAGAAAGTTACTTTTGTTTTATCTCATTTACACCAAAATTCATTAAATTTTTACTTTGCAGGACGTTTTAATTTTTTGAAATTTTTATTAATATATTACACATATAATATAAGTTATCTCTACATTGTTCTACAAAAATGAAATATATATTTGTTTCGTTTCATATTTACCGCTAAGCTATTCTTATGGAATAAAAGTAATTTTTATTTGTTTAACTTATATGGAATTTAATAATGATTTTAACATATTTTCCACATGTATGTTTCTATACGTTTCGATTTTGTACAATATTACAAATTGTGTTGTTACCTACATTAGTTCAGAGATTTTTGATCACTTTTTTACGAGAGAGGTGAGCTTATCAGTTTTACACTATAGATTTTGTACAAAGACTGTTTTTTTTTGCTATGTAAAACATCTTAAACCTTTCATGGTGCCTAACGGCGTAACCACTACACCATGATGACTGTTTATTTAGCTTTCATACTCTTTGATTGTGCAAATATGATACTCTTAGTTTCTCTGTTTTATGATCAGCATTTAACTTAAGATATGAAAAGAGAAACGATGACAAAAAAAATAGATACGTTAAGAATAATTTAATCCATATTGTTTTTTCATGTTTTACCAGTTTTGTTCCCTTTTAGATATTTTTTATGATGCTTTTAACACTAATGACCAAGATTTTTGCGGTGTTAAAAAAACAAATAAAATGAAAAATAATATGCATGTAGCTCTCACTAAGACCTTGTAATTTAACTTTTTTATTTTTTTATTATATTTATTATCAGACGTCCGAAGTTCGAACCCCACTCTACTCCTACTTGATTTCCATTTTCTAACAGTGAGTTGTTTACAACGCATTGAAAATGGCCACCAAAATCAAAATATTTGAGTAGGTTATAAGAACGCTAATATTTATTTTCTTTAAAAAAAAGGTAGTCATATTATTTTTTATCTTGCATACAAATGTCTGTCTTAAAACAGGTTGTACCTAGTTAGGCAGACTAGACATAATTCAGAAAAACCTATTACCTGAAACATGTACCTAGTAAATAAAGAAATTATAATTTGTGTTTATAAACGGAGATATTGTTATTATTATAATTAGTACAAAAGTAAAATATGGCAGCATTATTTTGAAAAATAAGAGAAATATTATTTTTTTGTTAAATCTTATATTTTTTTAGACTTATGCAACATATAGCCACACAAGAATTAAAGACACATTGAAAAATCAAAGTCATGTTTAAAAGCACTATTGATTGATTTATCCGATAAGATTATCAGATTTATTGGAACAAATGGGTAGATTTCACTGAAAATAGTTCCAAATGTAAAACCATTTTACCCAGAGTTGAATTGATAGCTCACTACAAGCGAAAAAAAGTGATACAATATCGAAATACCTTTTCACTTTCATTGGTTGGAAATCGAGTTGTGTATCGTTTGTATTGTTTCCGAATCGGATGGATCCATTAAATAATCAAAAAAACTGTTCAGGGACAAGTCCTCCGTTCAGTATGGTGACAAATGAAAAAAACTAGCAGAATGTGGATAGAAAAAATTTCAATCACGGACTTGGCGGCAAACCGTGGAAAGCAAAACATTGAAAATTCTCCACAGACTGAATGAGTCGTGTTATGCTTCAGGCTTTTCCCAAATAAAACGAGGATACAGCTGTACGCCATGTGCAGAAACTCTAGGATCCGCTCACTGATATATGTTAATAAAACAATTCAACATTAATACTCGAACACTTTGCTTTTAACTCTTTATCGTATATTTAATTACCGACCGGTTTCGGAGCTACTGCATTGTAAAACAATATTACTAATTTCGTATCGTTCTGCTTGACAACGGTTATTGCAGGGAGTCTTTTTTTTGGGTTCACGTACTTTCAAACCACATTGCATCTAAAGTTCTTCTAAGACACCTATTAAAATATTTAAAAAGACATATTCTTAAGGAGAGAATTGTAAGTATGCAGGCATAAAAACATTGACTTAAGTCAAAATTTACAGTTATCATCTTTCCACACTCTATTTTGAAGTTGTCAAAATATGATAGCCTTTTGGTCTTTTTACAGACAAAACAAAATATTTTTGGTTAAACAATAACATATAAATATAGGTTAAGTATTCAAAAGGTTATAAATTAATTTATGTAAAATTTCTTAATATTTTTTTTTATTTACTATTTCTTTTTCTCATGTATCTCTTTAATAATGTATAAACTTATATGTATGTATATGTATGCGTGTATGTTTTCATATGTAATTTTTATAAATATTTTTCTATGTACCATATACCTATGTTTGTACATTTCCTGATTTTTACTTATTATTGTATCTTTTAGCTTTTCTTATGTTATCTTTTATTTTTACCAAATTTACATACTTTTGTTTCACTGCTGCACTTAAATGTAATTTCTAAAATATGTAAAAGCCCATTGGGCGTGTAAATCAATCAATAAATCAAAAAACATATTATTTAAACGAAAATTACAAATGATGTTTTTTTTAGCGTTTTCGAGGAGGAATACTTTGAATATACTGATTTTAATAAAAAAGATCTACAACGAATTTGTTTCCAAGGGCTTATTTTTTCTTATTTCTACCGACTGGTTTCAAAGCTATACAAGGTTCTTTACGAAGGCATACTCAAGTAATGAATTCTTTCCAATTATATTTTTAGAGTGATCATCAAATATTTCATTGATACATATGGAACTAATAAAACACGTGTTTTTGTCATGTTATACTATAATATATAAGTTAATAATTTATTTTTTTTAAATTAAAAAAGATACTGATTATATTTTGTACCGTAAAAACTTCGGTTGCATAACTTAATTTTTTTTAAATCACATAGTCTTAGAAAAATTTAAAACTCGCCAGTGGACGCTAAGATAATAACCATACTTGTGTTACATATCAGTTTCAAAACAATTTAGATCTTTTGACGTTAAAAAAACAAAAAATGGGTGAATAAACAATGATGATTAAAATAAAATAACGCATAATTTTGTATTCCTTTTCTTTCATATTGAGATACTAACATTTCCCTTAAATTAAAAAAAAATAAATAATTAGTACTTTAAAATAAAATTCTCTCGAATTGTGGGCCACCTTATATGAAGCAAGCATCTCTCTTTATACAACGGATATCTCCCTCTTCTCGGTCTCCGGAGTGTAATATATCGCGAAGGTTTTTATCTTCTACCCTTATAGTGCATGGGATTATGGTATCTTATGGGGTAGGTACCCTCCAGGGAGACGCCCTTAAAGCTCTTCGAACATCAAAGGTCAAAATTGTATGCGGAATATCTGATCAACAGTTTTATTTCTTTATGTTAATGCTTAGGTTTTAGATTGATTGTGGTTCGTGATTTTCAAATTTATAGGATGCTTGAGATATAAACTTAGGAAATATGATAACTGGTCAGGCTCAAGAATTACTATCAGAAAAATGTGATCAGGAAAACCTCCAAAACAAGGTTCCCCTTATTAACGAAAATACCCTCTCCATACTCTAGATATGGTATTTTGGTAGAGGTTGCCGTTTTTATGCGACCATTTTATTATGTTATCTCCCAAAGTAACCTTTTTTCTATTGTTTGTTTTATCAAATGGTAAGCTTTACGAGATTTGGTATTTAATTGTTCAAAGCAATAATTTGTGATTTTCCCCGCTTATTTTATTCATTTTAATGCTACAAATATAAAACAGAACAGAAACAGAACCGATTAAAGAATTGAAAAATATGGAAATTCAAACATAAGTAGAATTGTAAATGAAACATGTAATGACTGGAAAAAGCTTATTTCACAAAAAAGTTTCCCATCTCTGGATTCATTTCATTTTAAGATATAAAAAATATGTCATTGATTGATAGATCTTTCAACTTGGATGGAAAACATTTTTGACAAGAGAATATGGAAGTTTAGGCTTTCACAGGGCTAATAACTTGTCATCGTCTGGTTTGAGTGGCCACTTTACACACTGTGTAACATTCACGATTGAACGGCTGAATGGCTAACGACGTGTCATAAGCCCAGTAAATGCCTAGACTTATATTTTCCCCTATCGAAAATCTTTTCCCTCTCTGTTGCTACAAAATTAATCATTTTTATAATATGAAGGTTGTAGGTATAAGTAACCACAACTGTGTAGACTGTAGACGATATTGAAATACAGCATTAAATAAGTAAGAGATTTATATGCCTATTACGAATTAAATTTAAAGCCCATGGCTGTTTGCCAAACTGCTGAATGGAACTATAATTTTAGAGTTCTAAGATCGTGAGTTCAATTTCTTGCACCAAGAACTCTTTTTTTTTATAAATTTTACTGTATAATGACGAGTTCACCGAGATTAACGTTACTGTATTTGAATTACAAAAGATTTTAACAAAAAACAAGTAAGTAATATCATCTTTACTCGTTGAATA
>NW_028280687.1:0-25535 GCF_059751315.1 Micrasema longulum | reverse complement strand
TGTGAGGTCACACTGTTTTTATTTTTAATTATAGTTTGTAAGCAAAAAATATGAATAAATAAAAAAACCGTTTAAAAAACATCAAAGAGGTAAGGAATTATGTTCCTCATTCTCATTTATTTATCGTTATTAACTGCTCCATGTTAAACACGTTTACATGTTGTTCCCACTTAAATATTTTAACAAAAAACATTTTAGCTACAAACAAAAACTATTTGAATTATAGTTCTTGAAATAGAGCTTGATTAGAATGACAGCTGTCAAACTAATTTCATTAGTGATGGGAAATTACTGATCACTGATCAAATCGATTTTATCAGTTATTTCATGCAATCATAAAACTCTGTTTATGAAAATTGATATAAAAACGCAAAAAACAAGCCTATTATAATGTGTTTAACACATTTATTCACCAAAAAATGAGACATTTATACTTTTTTCATGAAAAACATCAAATTAATTATTTTTTTGTTCGATCAATTTACATTGATCAATTTGTCCATCTCTAACGTTTTTGCAAAATGATGTAACCTTGTAAGAATGTCGTTAATAATTAGGTTTATTTTAGTTTTCTTTTAGTTTTAAAGCTTATATTAATGTCTATTTATTTTTCAAGCATTGTATAAAAAAAATAAATCAACACGCCAGATACAAAATTTTTCGTGTGTCAATATAAATAACTCCTTTGACGTTAGTACAAAGTTATGTCGTCACTTTTTCTGACAACTGTCATTCTAATCGTGTTCAATTTTAAGGAATATAGTTTTAAAATTATCTGGAAAAAAAAATCAGGCTAACTAATCCATCGCTTTACCTCACCCTTGTCCACCTTTGTAATTTTTTTTGTACTGATCTGTTTTACTTTTTTGTTTTAATATTCATTTTATTTTGTTTTCCATTCACATATAACAGATAATAATAAGCCAAAGCTACCCAAAGTCACGCTTTAAATCCTTTGAATATATGTTGACGACAAGTGCCTGTGTAGATGAAGATGTTGATCACCGTATCAATACAGCATGGCTAAATAGGATATCTCTTTTTGGCGTTCTCTGCTATAAAATAATGCATATTTAAACGTAAGGCAAAAACAGTGGTAAGACCTGCAATATTGTACGCTGCAGAACGCTGGACAGTATTCAAAAAACATGAACAACTGCTACAATCAACTGAAATGCGAATGTTGCCCTGGGCAGGTGGAGTAACACGCATGGACAGGATCCGCAATGAGTGTGTCAGAGTCGTTTAAAGTGGCGCCTATAGCTGAAACGCTAAAATAAAGCAGGATGAGATGGTTACGGTCACGTCATGCGTAAAGAAGATGACTATTCAGTTAGAAGAGCGCTCAACATCTTAGACAAACCTAAAAGTAGGGACCGACTCCCAGCAACATGGTGGTGTACTATTGACAAGGAGTTGGCAGCACAAAATGTTCCCATTGTGACAATCTAGGATGGAAGATCTAGGCACTTCCGTACAAGAAGATCCGACCCTGGATGAATCGGGTTATAGCCCAAAAAAGAAAATATTTATTTTTCCATAATAGATAAAATAAAATAAATTATAATATAATATGAACATAAATATTATGTCATAGTGCGCAATTTCCTTTTACACGATTTCCTATTATAGGTATAACTAGTTGTTTAAATTTATTTTGTACAAATTACTTAAATAAATTTGTATTTTGCATTGCATGTAATTTTATTATACATTGCCTTCTATGTGCCTAAATAATTGTGCATGTATCCGATATAAAATAGTTAAATACACTCATAAACAATAATTATTGTGACGTGCATTTACTGAACTTGTGTTCATAATTACATCAACTTGCGTACTATTAAGATTATAGTATTTCTAACATTAAATTAACTGCTCATGACTTCAAATCACCTCGGGAGATTTTTCGCAATGCATTCAAATGCTTATTATTTTCAGAGGGTATTACTTATTTGAATATTTTAATCGAGATGAATAGACAAACGTTATAATATTCAAAGTAGGTCAAACAGAACTCAAATGAATTTTACAGAAAATATTGTAGTTCGTAAAAACATTCGAATTATAAAAAAATTATAGTAATGTTGCTTTGAATTTGACTTTTCTAGGCAGCAAATGAGTTTGTCAATAACATTTTTGTAATGTGGCAGTTAAATAACGAGACTGGTGTGAGATATGTGATGTATTATAATAAATCTTACATTTAAATTTCATCCCCTTCAACATACTCTTCTCTATTATCTACATACCGCTTTATACGTGTATTATATTGTATAAAACAATGCTGTAGATCATCAGTGTTCAACCTCTTCAAGCGGTTTTTGCTTTTACATATTTAATAGACTGAAAATGTGTTCCCGTAAACGCACTTTTCACTTTTAAGAGCAGGTAGGAGTGACAATGTGAGATCTAGCGGATAAAGAGGATTATCAAGCACGGGAATGCGCTTGTTCATTTCACAGGTGAAGTATTGTGAACTGGCAATTGTCCTGCTGCAGAATTGAAGACTCGTTCTTCCACAAATCCAGTCTTTATTTCCTTGCTCTTTCCTACCTTTTTTTCTACCTGGCACCCAGTATTCAAGATAACACTCTTTGTATCGAAAAAAACAATCACCATTGCCTTTAATTTCAATTTTCTCATTTGCACTTTTTCGACCTCTTCCTGACTTCAAAAAACGGTGTGTGATATTTAAAAACTCGCACACGTGACAAAACATTATCACCAAATACCTTCTTTAACATTTGTAAGCATTCTTTTGACAATTTTTTAAATTCAACGAGGAATTGAAGGGGGTTATTTTACTGCTCGATTTTTATGTCAACCGTGATCACGTCACTTCTACGCAAGAGTGTTCTCTACAACCGACGCTCCAAAGAAAAATAAAGCACACAAACACTAAGGCAAACAACATTTCAATTACAACCTCGCCCGACATCCGAAGTGCGCAATATCTTTATTTAATTGCCACGGGTATATTATTACTCTTCAATTAAAATTGTAAATCGATATTACACAGCAAAACATTTAGCAAATGCGGAAAAATTCACAGCCGACTATCCCGCCAGATCTTCATACAATAGTTAGACCAGTTAGAAAGAACACACCTTTTGCCGTAAATATATGTCTTGTGCATAACAAGTAAATTAATAAAAAAACAAAATTTGTTGGAACCGTAAACTAGACATTCAAATCTCTTCATCCAAATTATGAATTAATTATCTTAACGATCTAATAATCAGTCTAATCCCTTAATAATACTCGTGTTCGTGCTTTTTTTTATGGTAATGTGTATTTGTAGTGTGTTATTTTATTTTATTTATTTTTTACTCATCTTCATAAAATCTGAGCGTAAATAAATCAAATTTACGCCACTTATAAATAACATCTGTACTTGCAAATAAAGAATCAATTGTGGTATTTCGAGAACCAAACATGGAAATATAAAAGGCCAATATTTTTTTTATTTTTTTTTAAATTAACTCAAGCTAAAAGGAGCTTTATTCTTTCCTCGTTAGGGACATTAAAATAGGTTTACTAAACCGCATTTTTATGACTAACCAATCTTCCCCATAATCTAGTGCCTACTTACTTATAATAAATTACGTAACAGTACTCAACTTATACTTAAATCCTAGTATTTCAAAGCATTCTTCCACTAACCCTTACCCTATCTAAGTAAACTGCTTTGAGTGCCTATAGCTTCTTTACTCTCCTCCCTTAATCCTCTGTCTTGAAGTTGTCTCTTCCTCTAAAAGATAATAATTTACTGATGTAGTTAAATGTCTTTGGGAATCTGCTTGAAAATTGATAAGCCAGCATGAACCAAAGAGTTGATATAGCCATTCCAAATTCCAATCCTATTCAATTTACAAAAGCCTTTAGATGAGAAGGGAGTCTGGGACTCATCTTAGTTCAGGATATAAAGATGGAGATGCCAAATACCGACGATTAAAAATTTTCCGGTTTCAATATAATTACATGCAAAATTAGATTATTCATTTATTTATTTTTATTTAAATAAATTTATTTGATTTATTCTATTTTTTTTTTATTTATTTCACATTTTTAAAACGTACAGATGTAATATGTATCAGGTTCTGACTAGCTGAGGAATTGTTTTGCTCATTAGGCAGGACCTTCTTTTATACAAATTTTTTTTTTATTAAATGATGCTTAAACAATTTAAATCAATAACAGTAATACTCGAAAGTGAAAAATAAAGCGATAAATTGAAGCATATATTTGTTGGGTATAATTTAATTCCATACATAATAATACTATTTTATTTGTTCACTATCTTTCAACTGTTTTTATAACTTTTGATAAATATTCTAATAAAGCGAAAAGGTAATTATTTCTCATATTTCATTTTTACTTAAAACAAAAACAACAGTCTTTAACGGAGAAAAGTTTGCAATTTATTTCGTTTTTATGAAAAATAAATAGTACAGTTTTTACCTCGAGCTTTGTCAAAGTTACCCTTTCCCATCTGTTTTTTTTTTAATTCATTTTAATATACATTATATTATTATGCAGCTTGTGCTCGAGTAGTGGAAATAAAATTCTAATAGCATTTTATCAAATAGATACTTAATCTTTTGTACTAAATTTAAATTTGAATTAGATATCGGGTTATATTCCATGTTTAACAATTTATTTTATTTTAAAGGTGCTACAGAAGACCAAATCTTTAAAAATTGCTGATAGGGCTTTGCATTTGAAGACAAATTTTGACTATTACTGTTTTTTTTTATGAATTTTTCTAAGATAAATAACCCGATCTTAAAAACAATTCGGTTTTTCACATCTAATGCTGCCAAGGCCTCTAAATTTGTATACTTATTGCGGAATTTACAATTAATAAAAAAAAATCTATTCAATGCAGGCCCTGCCACTGTTCACAATGTGACGCGTATTCAAAAGGTCCATTTTTTATGAATTCTTCCTGTTTTGGCTTTCATGTGTTTATACCGCGGTCTATTGCTCCCCCGGGATTTGATGCAGTCAGAGATAGTACCGTATTTCCCTGATTATAAGATGCACCGTAATTTTTTAATACCAAAAAAAATACCAGATTAAAAAATCTTTATTACAAACGACAAAGTTATACAATTGTAATAAAAAGTGCGTAAAATAGGCATATTATTTATGTATTATCACTATCAGTGTCTGAAATTTCTTCACATTGCCAATTTTTTCGTTATCACTTTTCGACGAATCATTTTCTACGTGTTTCCACAAAATGATTATTCTCTTCACCTATGTCAAATTTATTTCCTGCGGCTATGTTTCCGTTTTCATGCGCAATTTATGTTATTTTTAATGAATCACATATTGTCTTCTTGCCAACTTTTAGGCGGTAATAAGTGACAATTAAAAAATATTTTTATATTTTAGAGAACTTTACATAGATTGTATGACACTATCAATTAAAAGAAGTATCTCGAATTCTGAGACATCAAAAAAGTAAAAAACGTATATCTTATCTTTTTTTTACCTTGGTCTTTATTCAATAAAATACACATGTTATTACAATATTAATACATTATAAAAAGAAAAAAAACATAAATTTTTAAAACGTAATTGTCCCGATAAACTATTAAATAATAACATTAACAAATTGCAACAGAAATGGAGGACATTTTAGAGAAAAGAATATGTCAGTCTAGGCATTTACAGGGGTTATGACCTGTTGTTGGCTGGTTTAAATGGTCACTTTACACACTTTGTAACATTCCCTATTTTTCTTATGTTTTAACATCCGTATTTCTTCAATTCTTCCACCTGTTTATTTTAGTGAAGTCAAAGAGCTGAAACCTTTATTGTTGCGAACAATAAAACTAACTGGTCCAAGAAGAAGTTTATAAATTTGAAAATTGTTTTCGGGCGTTATCTAGTATGTGGATTTAATTCGATAAAATAAATATCTTCCCAAAAATAAAGGTTTCCGCTCTTAAATTCACTCAAATCAATAGGTGGAAGAATTGAAGAAATACGGATGTTCAAACATAAGCAAAATGGAGAATGTTACACAGTGTGTAAAGTGGCCACTTAAACCAGCCAACGCCAGGTCATAAGCCCTGTAAATGCCTAGAATTTCATATTCCTTTCTCTAAAATGTTCTCATGTTCTCATCTGTTGTAATTTGTTAATCTTAATGAATCCCTAGGGGGTGAAATCCAGTATGTTGTCTACAAAAATTTGGACAAACTCAAAATATTGTATTAAATAATAGTTTGCTATCGGGTGCTCAGACATAGGTTTTAAATAAGATTTAAATAAAAGAGTATAGACATAATGTTGTACACAACATAAAATAATGAACATAAATATATTTTATATAAAGTTTATATTTGAAGCACTAACTTTGTGGTTATTCATTATAATAAAATAGATAAAACAACTTCGTTTTTAACCACTAATTTTTATTTTTCACCGACCGGTTCCAAAGCAAACAAGCTTCTTTGACCACCCGTGTAAGAAAAAAATCACTTGATTTTTTGGGTCCACGTGAAGTATTTAGTGAACATGATAGAAATAAAATAAAAAGGAATCAATTTATTAGTTACGTAAACCTTGACAAAGAAGCTTGTTTGTTTGAAACCGGTCTGTGAAAAATAAAAATTAGTGGTAAAAAACAAAGTTGTTTTATTTATTTTATTTTAATATAAATATATTCATTTTGTTTCTGATTCTTCGAGCAAATGAAAAAATATGAATAAGAAGAAAGAAAGTAAAAACTCAACAAAACCATATAAAATGGTTAAAAATATTTTAATAAAAGTAGAAAAATAGAGAAAAAAAAATCAATTAAACTAATGAATAAAAATATACTTTAATATATTTGAAACCTTAGTAAAAAAAATATAGTGGGTTCTCATAAGTGTAACCAAAACAAGATAAAATATAAAAATAAAACAAACTAAATTTTAAATTTGTCGACGAAATATTTATAGTAGGTAATATAAAACTACGAAGTCGAAAAGTCGGCGAGCGCTGACTTTTTCCTGTTAGTAATAATAATTATAGAATAATAATTTTAAAAAACTCTTTTAAAAAGAAATAAATAAAATGGTCTTGAAACTTTGGTGAATTGCCTTAAAACCTTTTTAAAAAAACAACAATTGTCAAATTTAGTGAATAAATGTGTGCCCTATATACCAGATGCGGAAAGTATTAAATAGAAGAAGGAAATAGCAATGCTCTGAAACCGAAGTAATTACCCTTAAGAAACCATCATTAAAAATACCCTCAACTCACTTTTAAGGTAATCAAGGAACATCCATCCCAGGGGAGTAGAGGGGGGTGGGCGTTATGTAATTGAGACGAATTTTAATCAACCGCCTTCAGATAATGAATGAAAATGAGATGGATGACAAATTATGAACTCTCGGAGTTTGTAAAAACCGCGAGCTTCTTTAAGATTTTTTTTCCAAAAATAACTCATTTTAATAAAAGCTGAGATAATAAGGGTCTGACAATCTTACGTAATGTTTTTGCTTTATTTTGAGGTTTACTTAGATGTTTAATATAAGCGACGATTGTCAATTAATTTAACATCAGACTTTTCAACAATCTTTGTTTTATTTATATTTATTTACTATGTAGTGGTAGTATATATATCTCGATCATTTTTGGTACATGAAGGTAAGAAGATCATTCCTTCTTTCAGGTGCCAGACCATGGACTTAAACATATTTCATGCTAACCACGTCAGGAATCGAACCCGATACTTCTTGTGTGGTAGACAAACGCGTTAAACATTCATTTGGTATTAGTACTGAACACAAATATATAAATAATAATGATAATACATAAGTTTGACGAGATACAGAATTCAATCGAAAGTGCTATCAAAACGGAAAAACACCCGTCGTAAATTTTGTTCAATAGTTTTGCTCCAATGTAATCTGAATAAATCATTTGCATTTTATATTTATTGCCATTGGTTTCATTGATACCGTCACGATTTGGCAATGTACTCAAACAATTGGGTTCATTTGTGAAACTATGAAGTACGTACAGACGTAACTACACACATAATGTACATAGGGGTACATTCAAAACACAATTCTAAAGTTTCACATGCTCGAATTGGAGTACGAGTAACTTCCTCTATTTCTCGCTTCCGAATGCATCATTAAGGATCTTGTAAAACGATTTGATCCCAACAGTACGTGGTTGCATGCATCATCTTCTAATTAAACTGTTATTCTTCTGCTTCTGCTTGATTTACCAGAAAGTTTTTCGTCAATTTGCTGTTCATATAAATGTACATATGTTTATTTTTATATTCATAAATAATATCTTGATAATTATGTGAATTTGAGAAACTTCTTGGTATTCAAAATATTGATTAATATATTTTTTCTCTTGTTAAAGTTTTCATATTAATTGTAAAATAATCGATCTATTACTGTTGTGTCTTTTTATCCATTAAAAGCAGATTTTAACCTCAATAATCGTACAGTATCGCTGTAATTTTTATATTTTTGTCAGTCAATAAAATTAATTGCATACATTGTTTTGTTTTAAAACCTCTTTAAACGTTATTCAAATCCCTAATTAATATTATTTTACCATAGTATCAAAGCTTTCTCAAATTTGGGAAAAACAATGTCTTTAATGTCAAATTAAACGTTTTTGCCGATTATTTTATTACGCAAGCCCAGTTTTCTTATACAATCCAGACTCAACGTAGCATTCTCAAAAAAAATTAATTTGAAAAACTAGCTTATTCCCGCTTTTTTTATTACATAATATCGGAAATTTCAAAAATACCACTTTTCTTGCGTTCCTTTTATTTTTGACTCATGAACTGCTGGAGTTTTTTCCACTTGAATAGGTTCCACAAAAAAACTTTTGTCGAATTTTGTATGACCAGCCTACGTTCATTTGACCCGACCCGAGCCTAGGTTAGGTAGAAGGAAACGTGTTCAGAACGACTTTTTTCGACCTTTTCGAGTGAAAATACTCAAAAGTATCGACAAAACTTTTGCCCATTCAACCAGAAAATGTGAGAACTCTTTCAAGTGTAGAAGGTATAGGAATCTGAAGCAATATGATCGTCGTTTATGAAACTTCACCATGCTCTTTATTATCCCTGTAAACTTTAGTTCTAGCGGTTCTACAGACTATTGCCATAACCTATATTTACACGGCAAACTTCTTTACTGTCAACATGAAAATATCAAGCTTTTCTCTTACATTAACCAGATTTTTACCAACAAAAATACAAATGTACTCGATATTGACAGTGTACATCTACTCCATGTGGAAAAATACGATATCTGATAGGAGCACAGATGTTAAGATTGTGTGTAGAATGCAATATAAGTGCTGCAATGGTTTTAACAGCGTGGTTCGGTTTTTTTAAAAACAACATGTCATGATCTATTTCAACAAATCCTTATATTTTAATAGCATCAGTATTTAGAATAAACAACTTGCTCATCTGCTGTATTGTAGATAATGAAAGGATCGTTTTCTCTCTTTCTTAAATACGAAAAAAAACTTCTACCGTAGGCATTACTTTTTTTAAATTTACAGAAATAATAAACCTCAAGTGATTAAAAGAAGCGGTTTTGCGCGTAATTTGTTAAGGCTCCGAATACCGAATTAGACTTTTATTTATTTTATTAATATTACCATCTATTTTCGTTATATTTCCTGGCAAAACACCTTTATGAATAAATCCACCTGACAAACTTTGTGAAGGTAAATAATGTCCTTAAGTTAACGGAAGCTCAAAATTAAATACGCCGACACAAACGCTTAAAGCTTTTCTTTCCGTTTTCCACGGAAACCCTCTGCCGCTAATTCAATTCTTTTAACCATTTAAGGATACGAGTATTACAAAAATATGTATATTTTGAGATTTACGGTCCGCTTTATTTATAAGTTTTATTAAATGTTGGCGGGGATTAGCCATTTTTTCAAATCGGAAAAAGATTTACGACGTACCTTTGTCTTTTTATATTTTGTTAATAGTGTAAGTAAAGAGATGTTTTTACGAATTTTGATTTATTTGTGAAATTTCCGTATTACGTAAGACAAATACAGTTATGTAAGAAATACATATTCAAATTAAAAATGAATACGGCATACCCAATATCACTGTTTACAGATGGAAATACAAAATATTAATAACTCTCAAATGATTATCTTAGTAAACTATGAACACATGCGTTAAATAGAATGTGTACATCGTGTTTGGTATACATTGTACACATTGAATGGATTATTAAATGAATTAAATCTAGTTAATGAATATGAAAAGTGGTGATGTCTTTGAGGGCGAGCAGGTACATCAATATTATTTTTTTGTAAACATCAAATAATAGAAAATCATGAAATTAAAACTAATTTGCCGACCTGTTTTGGAGCACAATTGTTCTTTTGTCAACCGTAGAAATAAACTTACCAATGCCTAATTTACGATTCCGTCGCTAATATATCTATATTAATATATATTATACAACTAATATTTTATATTGGTTAATATGTATGCAGTGCTTCTCGTCTAAACTGCAGATTTTTTTTAAAGACATAAGGGACAATGTCCTTCAATCCAATTCCTAGCAATTAATTAATTAATAGCGGCTGTCATTTAAATGCCCGAGTCAGTTATTTATTACTGGCTTTCGTATTACGACCAAGTATGTGCATAAAATGAGGTTCACTTATGTAAATAAAAAATGAGAATTCATCAGCTCTGTTTTTTTATGCCCATATAATTATTAAATATATTCAGATTATAGGTAAATAATTTTCTTGGAGAACCGCCCTATTTTAGTGTTTCAAATTAAAGAGTAAAAGGCAGTATTTGGTACGTACGTTCATTTACATATTTTTATTCGAAAAGGTGACAAATATCATTCAATTTAGTTCTCTCGGGAACAGAAAATAAGATGGATGAAGAAATAAAGCATAGGAAGTGAGGAATTGAAATCGATTGTGACAAATAATCCCTCGCTTCCGACGAAAATCCCAGGCTTCTACAAAACACCCGGGGCTATTCGCATTTCGTATGTATTATCCTGGCAGTTTTATTTAAGATATGTCTATCATAGACAAATCTCTAAGAAGACATATATATGTCAATGTTATGCCAAAACAAGACAATGAAGCTTTTATGACTAGTCGTTTAAGATTTAAGTAATTTACATAAATAAATAATAAATTGTATTTACTAACTTATCGTCTTTTTTTATCCCTATCGATTATAAGACGTACCGTCTTTTCGTCAGGACACTAATTACACTAACATGAAAATCAAACTAGACACCTTCACCAAAGTGGTTGGACTAAAATATATAACTAAAGTGCTGATAAGATACATACTTTTAGTAGCTAACAATAACGTGCAGTGATTATATATTTTCTTAAGGTTTTAAGTATTTGAAAAAAGGTAGTGGAGGAAAGGGGAAGTATGAATGCTACGGAAAATTGGATATAAAAAATGTTTTCTTATACGCAAAAAAAAATAAAGCATTTAATTGTAATGTGAAGTTTCTCGAAAATATATAAAAAAAATAAACACGAACTACTTCGGAACGTCAAAAATTCTTGTAAACAATTATATGATAGACTTCTGGTTGTCGGGTAGCCATATTTCTCAACGTTTGGTGTATTTTAACAGCTACGGGGTTCTGGCTTTAAATGGAAGCACAGCTCACCAACAACATCTCGTAACGTCGCAGACGGAGTGATTTCAAAATTACGAAACGTCAAAAGAATATTGCTATGACAGTACGATAAACAAAAATATTTCTTTTAAATTGATGCTTAATTTGAAAGTCTATAGTAAAAGCCAATAAAAAAATAATAAAAGCACCACTGAACTTCTTTATTCGCTTACAGGATGACCATTACAATGGTACTTTTTTATATATTTCAAATATTTTTTATATATAATCAAAGTGATTTTCTTAATTTTTGTTAGTTTCTATATTTTTTTTAAAACACATTACCGCATTCCTTCCATGCTAAAATAACAATGTTTTAGTTCATTAGTAAATTGTCTCACCTCATTTCTGCCTCCCGTTCACTCTCATTGAAAAATACATTTTTTGTCTCTAAATAGTCAATTTAAGTTATTTTATGTTTAAATTTAAGTTCATTGAACAGGTACACAAAATTACACGTAACAGATCAATAATACGGCGTTTTTTAAAAGTAAATATTGTAAATAAACAATGCAATACAGTATTCCGAAAAAAATATTACATGTAACCAATCAATAGGTCGCAAATGTGTCACAGAGAATGGCAGTTTTTAAAAAGAACTAGTAACGCGGCTAGAAGTAGAAGGCGCTACATTCAACAGTATGAAGGTTGTCTTGGGATCGGGTATTTACTCAGTAAAAAACAAATGCCGCCTGTATATCACCTGCATAACACCTTTTCTCCTCTACGGATGCGAATTGCGGCACCTCACTACCTCACTAGGGCCCAACACAGCAAAATACTGAGTTTTGAGAATAGGTGTCTCAGAAGAATCTCGGGTATGCGGTGGTTCGACTCGTATAGGAGCCGGCAACCGATGGAGTTGCAGGGAGGCTCTTTGTGGATACCATATGCCCCAACTAGGGAGTGGACGTGGAATTTTCAATTCATTTTCAATTTTATTTAAACCGATTATCATGTTTGATTATGTCCAAATGCTAGCGGACTGGCTGGATTTCCTCCCTAGGGAGTTGTTCATATTTAAATTTATTTCAACACAGAGGTAAAACATTTTTGAGAAGGGAATATGGAAGTCTAGGCATTTACAAAGCTTATGATCTGTCATTGGCTGGTTTAAGTAGCCACTTTACACACTGTGTAACATTCACCATTCTACCCATGTTTGAACATCCACATTTCCTCGACTCTTCCATCTGTTGATTTTTGTGAAGTAAAAGAGCTGAAACCTTTATCACGTGGGTGAGATTCATCCGGCTGAACCAAATCACCTACTAGACAACGCCTGAAAACAGTTTTTCAATTTTTATACTTCTTCTTTTACCAGGTAGTAATTCAACAATGTTTGATTATGTCCAAATGCTAGCAGACTGGCTGGATTTCCTCCCTAGGGAGTTGTTCATATTTAAATTTATTTCAACACAGAGGTAAAACATTTTTGAGAAGGGAATATGGAAGTCTAGGCATTTACAAAGCTTATGACCTGTCATTGGCTGGTTTAAGTGGCCACTTTACACACTGTGTAACATTTACCATTCTACCCATGTTTGAACATCCACATTTCCTCGACTCTTCCATCTGTTGATTTTCGTGAAGTAAAAGAGCTGAAACCTTTATCACGTGGGTGAAATGACAGGTCATAAGTCCTGTAAATGCTTAGACTTCCATATTTCTTTCTCAAAAATATTTTCTCTCTCTGTTAAAATAAATTTATATACGATTATCAAGTTTTGACGAAGATGCAATAAATTGATCACGTGCTCTTTGAACCATTTCATTCGTAAAGGGATAAAAAGATAGGTAGGTCTTTACTTTATCCATAGTTTGTAGTTTGTTGATTAAAAGGATCTTCAATTTTTAAAGTAAGGCCCAGAACTTTTCAATTTTGCGACCCAAAAGTTTTGACTCGTGTCTTCGCATGAAGAAAATTTATGAAGGTTTCCAATCATCAAGAGAAGCAGTAGACAAAAATCATCACGGAAACCTTTTTTTAATTTAACGTTAGTTTTCAGCATCTCTCTTTTCGTTTTTGAAATCAAAACACAGTATTAAATTAGTTTTGATTTGGCTGACCAATTTAAAAGTAAATGTAATTAAATTATTTGTTAATGTATAATTTTTAAGATTATGAAAAGGTATCTGAGATGGTTTTGTCGTGCAAAATGAATGGATGACGAAATAATGGAAAAAAAAGTAGGTATTTATGGCGAGAATGAACGGAAACGTGGGACGAGGATGACCAAGAAAGACGTGGCAAGATCAGATAAACAAAAATCTCAAGTCTCGTCGTGTCAAAAGCAGGCACGCCCGAAGAGCGTGTATGACAAGATGTATAAATGTGGAAGAACCTAGAAATGTATGCAAGGATAAACGTGTGTGGCAGTCCATTCTCTCTTCCTACTCCTACGGGTAAATGGCATGATGGCGTAGAAGCAGTTGCTTTTTTTTTTTTGGGTTAACAAACAGTATGTAAAAAATATTGTCAATTTCTTTATAACTTAATGTAGGACACCTGTGCAAATAACAAAAAAAATGCTCACACTTAAGACAATAATTCAAATCATGTTAAGTATGCTTAACGTACAAGATAAGAAATGTGCTTAATAATAAAATTCATTAAATATCTGCTTCTTTCAATATTTCTCTGACTTTTGACTTAAATTTACATTCATTGTCATGAAAAACATTAGTTTCAAAAAATCTATAGTTATATTGTTCGCAAATTCTAGGTATTATCGATTATATTTAATAGTTCGTTGTTCAGATGTACATGGTTTATTGAATAATAAACAAAGAAAAAAGCTTATAAAGTATTTAAGCACTGTAATCTTTTTTTACACAGAACTTTCCTCCTTTTTTTAACAAAGCAGTACAATCCATTCAAATATTTCAGTTACAAGTGCTGTACAACAGCGTTTATTTGACATTTTTAGTAACATATTCTTATTAATTTCCCTCTAAATACATTTCGGTGCGACACATTTCTTTGTATCAAGTTTATTTTACACATTAACATATTACAAACATTTATTTATCACATTTTTACAGTCAGTATAAAATATAAGGCAGGTATTTTTCGATCGGATTCGCGGTGTAGTGGTCAGAGCGTTTGCCTATCACGCAAAAGGTCTCGGGTTCGATTCCTGATATTATGAACATGCAACATTTATTGAAAAGGGAAATTTATTGAAAAAAAATATAGAATATTTCATAGTTCCAGGACTGGCACCTGGAGCGTAAGACTGATCATCTTACCTTATTGTAACAAAAATGATTAAGATGTGCTGAAATTGGTTAACTGATGCAGTGCCTTATGCACCATAAGGTGCAGAAAGGGAATTATGATGATGATTTTTTCAGTTTTTTTTTTTTTATATGGAAATATAACTGTTTTTAACATTTTTAAAGTAAAAGGGATCGGATTTATAAAATACTGTCCAGTAAAAAAATATTTTTAAATATATAATTTTAAATTTCCGCGAAAACAGTCATTGCCCTATTGGTAGTCGTAAACCCTGTAAATGCCTAGACTCTCATAATCCCCTTCTCAAAAATGTTTTCCCTCTCTGTTGCAACAAATTTAAATGTGAACAGCTCCCTAGGGAGAAAATCTAGCCTGTCTACAAGCATTTGGACGTACGTAAAATATTATTAAGATGACCTAACATAATTATCTTTTCGAATACGTTCACTGCCTAGATGGAGCTTTGGCGTTCATAAATTGACATAAAGTTTATTAGAAGTTTTATCAGAAACTAAACAAAAAATAAATGTGTATGCATTATAATGTTAGTTTATAGACGCGCAGAGCGAAGCAGCCGAGCTCTGCTCGCACTATTTATTCATATTTTAGTGTGTATTTATTTACTTTTATTTTTTTTTATCAAAGAAATAACCCGCTCAAGGCTTCTCAGGAAGTGGGATAGAGGGGATATGGAAGGAGGTAATTAAAAATACACCACAACACCCAGACCGATTGAGAAAAAAAATCTTTCTTGGATTTTTTTCTTGCAGCTAGCGGGAATCGAACCCGTGACGCCAGTTTCACAGTTGACCGTCTGACCAACTGCGCCACGGCACCTGTCCTTGAGATTATAAGTTTATTATTGTGTTGAAGTCTGACTAGTATTGTATTACTAGTTATCAGAGTTTCATTATCCAAATATTATCGTCGAACCTAAATTGTGATCACTTGCGCCCGGAGTAAAATAAGGTTCAAGGCCAAGGATTTCACAACTCTCTGGGGAGTTATTAAAATCTAAATTTATTGTAACGGAGAAGGAAAACATTTTGGAGAAACGAATATGAGTCTAGGCATTTATAGGGCTTACGACTTGTCATTAGCTGTTTTATCTGGCCGCTTTACACACTGAGTAACATTCATAAATTGAATTTTTCTACTGACATTTCTTGGTGGATTTGCATTTGTGACGAAATGAAATTATTTCTTGAGACTTTTCTGGCGTCGAGTTGCTGTAATAAAAACTATACTGTTATTACTTTGTTTTTAATTCTTGAAACTCAGTTATTCTCATAATTATATGAAGTCATGATTGACAACCTCTGCTTGCGATTGCATATAACATAGAAATGTATTTAGTCTACCACCAGTCTGACGATGTCGGTCGTGATAAGATCCGGTCGTTGGTAAAAATTATAAATAATAGTGGAAAAAAAACTGTATATGCATTTTTGTTATCATTCACATTCACGTTCAATTCGCGGATGTTTGAATATAGGCAGAATGGTGAATATTACATGGTGTGTAAAGTGGACAGTTAAACCAGCCATTGACCGGTCAGCTTGTGCGATTGATTTGCTTCATGAACAGTCAGTCAGATTCCTCCGCTTGTCTCTTTAACTCGACATGGCATACCCGCTATAAAGCATGTTGGAGATAATCTGGTCCATGTAGCTGGAAGAGTCGTTCTCTACAATTTGTGTCTTCGCACATTGTAAGAAGCAGGCCTGGGTATCTCATGGACGATAGGCCCTAGTTCTACATTCCCTTCTCAAAAATGTTTTACCCCCAGTTGCGATAAATTTAGGTTATCTTATTTTATATGACGCAAGTGACGAGATGTGACGCGACGGTTTAATTAGCTCGCTACACACCGCCCTCTTAATGCAAATACAAGGCATTTGATGTGTTCAGTGGTCTGGTGGGAATTAGGTAACTTTACGATGCTCGTAAATACATGCACTAAAAATTCATTACACTCCTCTTACTCTGACATAATGACTGTTCTCTGGTAGACGTAAATCATTCGGTCACCGAAGACGGTACAGGGGAGCCAAAACACTCGCTTTACATGGGAAATTAATGTCCTATTTTGATTACGCTAATAATGTCACATTGATTCAGTATCTGTCCGTATTAAATGCTGATAGGCGTAAATTTTAAATTAATAAATCGGTGATTTCCAAACTGGAATGCGCGTAATTGTCAATAGTAAATACAAAGAGAAGCGCAATGATTCTAAAGTAAGCTTGATTAATATAATGTTGTACAATAAATAGGATGTACAAAATAAACAAACAATAACAAATCGTAATCAAGGTTCGTAGGTTTTCACGGCCTTCAGAATACAGAGAGTGTTTTTCTGGGTTATTATGCCGTGTTTGTGGGCTTTGTATTGCCGACGTTTCGGAGCACATTGCAGTGTCCATCTTCACATTCAGCCCTGAAGATGGACACTGCAATGTGCTCCGAAACGTCGGCAATACAAAGCCCACAAACACGGCATAATAACCCAGAAAAACACTATCTGTAATAACAAATCGTTTGTTTTTAAATAACATGAATAGGTAAGCAATACGCAATTCATTTTTTTCGGTAACAATATGATTTGTGTTATATTTTAATATATTTTTTTAAAACTATATCAAGTGGTAATATAAGTTTTATCCGTTTTATTTCTAATTGAAAAACGAGTACAGTAAAAAAATGGGTAAAGGTTTATACGTCATTCAGAAGACAATTTTCTATTCTACGAGATATTGTGTTTGCTTTTACGTTAATTTAATTATATTATTTTATTTTATTACAAGCCTTAAATATTTAAGGTCAAGTAGACGAAAGTGAGCGCATTCCACACTTTTTAAGGCTCTCGCCAAAGCTACTCGTGAAATTAGCGCAGTGTACGGTGAAAATGTTATAAATTATCAATTTGTTATAAAATAATAAACAAAAATATCAACAATATTTTGAGTTTGTCCGAATTTTTGTAGACAAGGACTGGATTCAACTCCCTGGGGAGCTGTTTATATTAACATATTACAACAGAGATGAAGAACATTTAAAAGAAGGTAATATAGAAGTCCAGGCATGTACAGGGCTTATGACCTGTCAATGGCTGGTTTAAGTGGCCACTTTACACACTGTGTAACATTCACCATTCTGCCTATATTTGAACATCTATATTCCTTCAATTCTTTCATCTGTTGATGTTTGTGAAGTTAAAGAGTTGATAAATTACCTGGTCCATGAAGAAGTATAGAAATTGAAAAAATGATATTTTCAGGCGTTGCCTAGTATGTAGGTGAAATAATTCAATTTGATGAATCTCACCCGCACAAATAAAGGTTTCAGCCATGTAAGTTGATCCAACCATATAAGGTTCTGTTGCTTTTAAACTGTTTTCTGAGCAGAAATAAAGGAGATGACTACGTTTAAACGGAATGTTATTATTTGAACCAACATAAACAGGCCATATTAACCAGAATTCTACAAAATGACGGTTGCTGTAGATGCTGGTTCAAAGTATTTCTAATACCAAATTATCTTTTTTTATCGATAATTCTACAACTGGTAATATTTTATTATTTTATATAGTTTATATTTCTTAGACTTTCTAAATTAATAATATTGTTTTAAATGCTCTGTATTACTTAAATTAAGCTTACATGTATGTATATTTAATTGTATTTGTAACTAATATGTAAAAGGCACTAAGTGCCGTTTATTTCAATAAAATAAAATAAAATAAAATAACCACGTTTAATTTTCAGGATCACAATCGTCCTAACTCAACTTAATTTGCGAATTAATAAATAAATATACATATTAAACATGTTTCACAATCGCAAATGTCTTGCATGAGCTTTTGATGCTCATCATTTATTCTGGTATGGATTTTATTGGAGGGTCCGATGTCTTGCAGGGTACCCGTTGGCACATCGCGGGTTTAAACTGTGTAACTCGGTTATAAGCTTAGACTATACACTGTCTGCGTAATCTATAAGTGCGAAAGCACTACAATTAATGATATTTTATTCTTAATTTACGTGTATTTAAAAACAGTTATATTTTTGTCGGCCTCATGGTGTAATGGTCAGCGCGTTTGCCTAGCATGCAAAAGGTCTCGGGCTCGATTCCCGACACTATCAATATGAAATATTTATTGAAAGGGATGTTTTTACACTATAATATTTCAAAGTTCCAGGACTGGTATCTGGAGTGTAAGACTGATCATCTTGTCTTAATGTAACAAAAATGATCAAGAAATGATGCAATTGGTGTACCAATGCAGTGCCCTATGCACCATAAGGTGCGCAAAGGGAATAATGATGATGATATTTTATAAACTTATGACAGTGTAAAGTAAAATATTCTTTTCCACTAGTTTTTTTCTAACAATTTTTCACAGTTTTTTTCCCCACAAAATTAATAAAGTATTCATAGAAAAATTGTAACCGTTTTTTTATTTTTTTCATTTTTTTTATTTTGCACCACAACAGGCCAGGAGGCCCAATTACAGTGGTGACTTGAGAAAAATCCCATTTTAATTTTTGTGTTCTCACCGGGAATCGAACCCGGAACCTTCCGTGCGTGAGTCAAGCGTCAACCACTACACTACGGAGGCCGCCAATTAGTTTTTCTGACAATTCCAATCAGGGATTTTACCAAATTATTCTTCATTAAGACAAATTATATTTCATAATTAAATAAAGTTTGGAAACCACTTCAGTAAAAACAAGCTGTAGTACAATAATGGGATAATGGCATTTATTCAGATCTTACCTGTGATAAATTTGTATAATAATATTTTCACATCAGACGTTATATTTTATTTATTTATAATTATCAATTCATCGTATTTGACTGTTTGCGGAGGCGGACATTAAATAGTATTCACCCACCAATCGCATAGAACAATATAATTATTCATATGAAAAACAATAAATAACCAATGACGAACACGTAATTAAAGAGACACGTCACAAGTCGGAAAAAAAAACATTTCAATTCGTTGGTAATTGTCTTCCTTTCTTTTATTCGTTAACGTACCTTCATCGTAATAAGACGTGACGCCACGCAGTAAAATGTGTTTGTTTTTTAACACTTACTGTTCTAAACAGATTATGATATATAATGTCCATCGTTTCATTCGTATATTACACAATCCAATTAATGGAATAAATCGAAAATTAGTTTTATTTTTAGGACCACTTTGAAATATTCAGCAGCTTCCAGCTAGTTTCGTTGCCTTGGTAATGAGTTAACCAAAAAAATACAAATATGTTTAATTTAAATTTGTTGCAACAGAGTGGGAAAACGTCTTTGAGAAGGTAATATAGAAGTCTATGCATTTATGCCATTTACAAGGCTTTTGACCTGTGATTGGCTGGTTTAAGTGGCCACTTTACACACTCTAACATTTACCATTCTGCATATGTTTGAACATCTGTATTCCTTCAATAAAAGAATACTTCCATTAGTTGATTTTGTGAAGTTAAAGATCTGAAACTTTTATTGATGCTTGTGAGATTCTAGCAGAATTATTTCACGTGTATACTAGGAGGTTGAATCCAGTTCTTATCTACAAAAAAATGTACAAACTGAAAATATCATCATCGTTACCTTTCCACACTTATGGTGCATAGGGCACTGCATTGGAATACCAATTGCAGCGTATCTTAATCATTTTTGTTACATGAAGGTAAGATGATCCGTCTTTCGCTTCAGGTACCAATCCAGGGACTATGAAAACCCTTTTAAAAAAAAAATCATATCGTATATTTGGGGAATCGAACCCGAGTCCTCTTGCATGGTAGGCAAATGCGCTGACCGTTACACCACGAGGCCGACATAAAATATTTTTGGTGAAAATAATTTTTATTTAAAATGCAATAATACTAGCAGTAGAATTGACAAATCGCATATTTGTGCATGAATTTTAATTTTCGTTTTTAATTGCCTCGACTTGATTTTGTAAAACCGTAAGTGACAGGCAATGTCAATAACATTTTCATCTAAATACTTGATTGAGTTTTAAAACAATGTCCATTAAAGGATAAATGAATTGATAAATTTCAAACGCCAGTATGTCCACAACAATCCACTTCAATGTCCATGTGGACTTACCAGCCTCTGAATTGAAACAGAGTATTGTGACAGTGTTTTCACTGAAGAGGACATGTTTTAATTTGAACAGTACTGAATGACCATATTTTTTTTCACTACAATTTGTAGAACGAATGTCAAAAAAAATTCGAGTGGACGTACTGGGGTTTATTATTTATCAACTCATATGGAGACTATGAACAAACAGGTTCCAGCGATCGTTAATGCGAAACGTCGTATTTGACGTTAACATACCTTGTTTCGTTTTCGATTTCGTGTAACCGAATAGAATTTAACTTTTACTCAATAATGAATTTTCGCCAGTAAATTAGTAATGTCAAACTCTCGCTGAGATAATAACAAAATTGTACATTATTTTACAAAAATATTATCAATTGTATTATTGCAGCACACAAAAGAATGTGTTTATTGTGTGCACTATTTTAAGATTTAAAACAAAATAAAATAAATTTATTGCACTTTTACCAAAATCTAAACAAAATGGATTTAAAATACCGTATTTTTATAAATAATGAATAATCTGTTTCGGTGCTAGGTACATGTTTGCAAATAATAATATATTTATTTTAAATCGATTTATAATAAAAAATGTTTTTGTCATTTCAATTTGATTTATGGTTCTGATTAAAAGTATTATTGATTTTTACATGTTTTTATACATAATTCTATTGCCTCCTTTTGTTTTTACTTTTTATCGTTAAATAATGTTATTTGATTCACAGTTTTGTCTAAAATTGTAATATATTTGTCAAAATGTTTTTATTTATTATTAACTAGTCCAAATAAAATTGGGAAAATTTAATCAAACTGCGGAACAGCCTAGACAAATGGATTAAGTTGGGCTGCGTTTGGAAAGCTGAAACATGTTTTCAGAAATTATGAAATCCCAAATAATCTAAAGGCCAATGTCTACAACTTTTGTGTTCTGCCGGTGGCAACATATGGTCTTGAAACCATGTCACTCGCTGCTAGAAGTGTTCGCAAAATTAAGTGCACTCAGCGGGCTATGGAAAAACCAATGTTGGGTGTCTCCTTCAGAGACTGAATAACGAATGAGGAGATAAGATGCCGTACAAAGGTGACCTATATTGCAGAAAGAGTGGGAAGACAAAAATGGCAGTTGGCGGGTCATGGGGCGAGACAAGAAGTCGATAGGTGGACCTTCAGAATACTAAACTGGAGACCCTGCGAAAATAAAAGGAAAGTAGGGAGACCACAGAGGAGATGGACTGACGATGGCGTTGAACTCGTGAGCCATGGATGGGAACAGAGTGCCCAGGACAGAAAAACATGGAAAAATTTGGAAGATATTCTTATATTCTTCAGCAGTGGAGAGAAACGTTCTAATAATAATAATAAGAAGAAGATAACCTAAAATGTATTTATTCAATTTTTTGTTTTTTTTATTAATTGTTCATGTATAGGAACTAATAATTTCCTTGAAAAACTTTTTTTCTATGCATTAGTATTTTTTTAATTTAAGATAAACGTAAATTTTTATAATTATTTTTATTATTATGTGTGTATTATCATTTCGAATATGCGAGAAACATATCAATATCATATTGAATTATTATTGTTCATGTAAAACAAACATGGCGGAAAACAGCTGAAACATACTCAACCAAATAAAAATGTATTTTCCATATTAAAATAAATAAATAAAGTTGGAAAAAGACATCTTTATAGAGAGTTTTTCTGAATTTGAGTACCAAAAACTACAACCTATTTATGTTTTCCTTTGTTTTACCTAAAATATACATAAATTACTTATGCTACTATAATAATTCGGAAATATATTTATGCATCTTAAGCTATGGTTACTATCATCTAGCGGCCATGCGTCGTGTGGCGTCAGATGACGTCATTAGAACGTTGTCTGTACAAATCAATGGCGCTGACTTCCTAGAGTGCGTTGATTGTGAGAAGCACGTCAAACACCGGTGCCGCCAATTGCAAGACGGCCGTCATAGCAGTGCAAACAGTCTTCGGCCGATTTTTCTCGTGTAGCGGTGAATATTTTTACTCGTCAACGCTGTCAAAATGAATGCGGACGTGATAAAAATTCACTAATCCTTATCACCTTAAGACGAAATGTTGATTGATTTTGTTAAAAATATGAAACTTTATATTAAGGGAATAGAAAAAAAGTCGTAAAAATGAAAATTGGGGAGAAATATTGGGAAAACACTTGAAATATCAAGTACCTACTGAAATGTTTATAAAAATCAACTGAAATGAATAATTAAAAATGTTGAGGTATTAGCAATAAAAAAAAAATATTTTAGCATCCGTTATTCTATTGTTTTTCTATTTTTTTTAATTACTTAAAATAAAATTATTTCTCAGGAATCGTAACATATTTCGCGGTTGACATGTTTGTTTTAAAGTAACATTATGTCAATCATAACAAAAGGATATTATTTTTCTTGTGCTTATACGTCCCAAAAGAAAGGTTTATTATTTTTTTAAATATATTTTTTTAAAGGAATAAGGACTACTGAAAAATAAGATACAGATCACATTCTAGCGCACATTTTTGACAGATTAGCCGTCTCGGCCACCAGATAACGACACTACATCTCTAGAAACAGTTAAGACGGCCGTCTTATTACAACCACCGTATCGCGGTATATTACGGCCGCTAGATAATGGCACCGCTCTCCAAGGATTTGTTGTCTAATTTATTAATTTATTTAATTTTACAATACGCCCAAGGGGCATTTACAAAAAATATACAGTTAAGTACAAACATAGTGCGTAAAAATTTAAAAGATAAACAATGCTTTTTTGTATACATTTAGAAACAATAAGAAGCATACTGCCATGCAAAATAAAAAGTAAAACTTTACATAGTAAAAAAGAAAAAAAATAATTTTATATGGATATAATAAAAGTAATTGAATTAAAAAGCAAATTGTAAATAACTTGTAAAGAATTCAAACAAAAAAAATAAATACATTTTCATATACTTATAAGTATAAAAAAAAATGGTATCAACAAGTTATTGTTAAAAACAAATAATGAAAATTAGTTAACAGTAAGTATATATGTGAAAATAATATAATATACGGTACACAAAAATATTTGATAAATTAATATCAGAAAGAGATAAGATAATAATAATACACATCAAAAACAAAGAAAGAATTGTATGAAAAAGAAAGTTTTATTACGACATTAATAATTTGTTTCAAACAGTGCATTTAAGAACGTTTTAAAATTGATAATTGTCGTATTAAAAATGTCTATTTCACAAGTAAATTTGTTGGCTAAGGAATGTAAACGCGGAATCGGAGAGTGTCGTGCATAGTTAGTACCCACGTATGTACTAATTGTTGTATTCGCTTTAGCTCTCAGTTTCAAGTTCAACTTATTTACGAACAAAAACTTCAATGACCATCCTGTGATAGGACAACTGCATGAAATCGAAATCAAAATACAAGTTTGTTTTTAAATTCCCTGCTTCAGAATTTGTATTTTTGATTTCTAAAGTTGACAGCTGGAAAATGTTTGAAAATTTTCAAAGCGTAGATAAATTTTTAAAATAATCCTCCCATTGAAAACCTATGCCTATTGCAAAATTGTCAAAGGAATCGAAATAACCACATAATAATAATCCCCTTAGTCAAATTAAATTGGTTTTGTCTCTAGACACAAGCCGCGCTCAAGATAGGTATTAATAATAAATTATGAATTAGAGTTCCTTGGTTAATAATCAATAAATTACAATATATGAATAAGACACATTCATTTTCAATTAAATTTTCCTTAATGAAGAAGTTCAGTGGTTTTTTAAATAGTATTTATTTGCAAATATTTCAATATTATTTTATTTATAATAAAATATTTTTATTACTTTCGCATGTAAGAAAATATTTTTAATATGCAAATTCCCGTCGCACAAAATTTCCTTGTTTTGTTTATTATTAGATATTTATAATATTTTTATTTCTGTTTTGTATTTTTTACTAAAGTATATTCTCTGTGTCTAGAAGAATGAAGAAAACAGTGATGTGCGTGAAATAAAACCAGAACCCTGGGCAAATATTTTCAACTCAACTGATAAATGCTATGAAATAAAAATCCAGGTAATTGAGTGGAGATAAGTTCACCTTGTTGTGAAATGGTTCACGCGTTCGCGTACCATTTTTGAGGTTTTGACTTCAATTTCTGGCAGGGCAGGCGTAAAACATTGATTTGAAAGGTGCAATATATCATTGTTCCTTAACTAGCACTGATCGCCTTATGTAACACATGATCGAAATACGCTGAATTTGGTTTACGATTGCAATTCCCTATGCACCACGGGATGCGAAAAGGGAAGTGATGATGGTGATAAAGATATATTTATTTAGATTATTACGATATAATATTTAATTGAGCTGAACAAAAAAAATGACAACTTAAAAAAAAACGACGAATACTGAAGTCTGGAATATGAATGTTTAAATATACAAAGAAGCTTAAATATACAT